>NW_028301547.1:11862500-12060000 GCF_042242905.1 Orbicella faveolata | reverse complement strand
TATCCTCGCCTTCACTTGTTGGTATTTCACATCTCTACCAACGTTTCCAAGCTGAGGGCTTTCCAGCAAACGTTGCTGATCTACTCATCACAGCAACTTGTACCTCCACACACAAAACCTATGAGTCTAGTTGGAAGCGTTGGTGCCGCTGGTGTTCTGGATGGCAAATTGATCCTCTTTTGTCATCTTTAAGTGACATTCTAATTTTCTTGACAGAAGTCTTTAACGAAGGCTTAGCATACCGATCACTTAACGTCCTTCGTTCTGCTATTTCGTTAACTCATCCAAAGGTAGATGGTTTTTCAGTGGGTCAGCATCCTTATGTTACTAGGCTCCTTAGAGGATTTCTCAATAAACGTCCTCCAAAGCCCAGGTATTCCCATACCTGGAGTGTTGATGTTATGATTAAATACATGATTTCTTTGGGGAAAAACAGCACCCTATCACTTAAAGTTAGCTCAATGAAGTTAGTCACCCTGTTTGCATTAACCTGTCCTGAATGGATTTCCACCTTGGGTTCCCTGGATCTCAGACATTGCAGCGTCCTTCCAGAAGGGGTGTCTTTCAAACTCACTGTCCCTAGAAAAACTGGCAGTGCAGATAAACCAGTGGAAGCATTTTTTACCTGCTTTGACCGAGACAAGAAGCTCTGTCCAGTGGAATGTTTAGACAATATCTAAAATTATCCAGACACGTTCGACCCATTATCCCGTCTTCTCTTCCCGATAAGTTGTTTATTTCATTTATGAGTGCAGCAGGAATAGACAGTCAAATTTTTAAAGCTCACTCTGTGGGTGGTGCATCTATGACAGGAGCTGTCAATGCATTTGTCCCGCTGTCGACTATCATGTCAATGGCCGACTGGTCTTCTGCTTCAACTTTCAGAACATTTTACTATAAGCCGTTGTTTAATTCAGACTTTGCTACTGGGTTCTTATCCTCACAGTAGATCTACATGTAACCTCAGCTATTCTCGTGTTGAGTTCTGATTTATATATAATATATATATATAGGAAGTCTGTGTTTCGATTTTTCTGTAGTACAGTGCTCGATACATTAAAGAAGAGCGCAATATATATATTGAAAATAGAAAAAAACTACACTTTCATCCTGACAAGCCTGTTTCATGATTGCTCACTCTTCAGGGGATTTTAATGATAAGAATATTCAAAACCATCGGTTAAATACTATAAAAGTTACATAATTACTGTTGCAGAAAATTTAAATGTTTAAATGTTTAGTTGTTACGTAGTAACGCTTTGTTTCTGTGGCGGCAAGACGATACAAGTTTGTTATGTTTGTTGAGTGATGATAGATCAGGTCGACAGATAATTAAAAATTTCTCTTTGAGACAGAGATTACATCTTTTACTTGAACTGTTGTAGGACGAGCTAGATGAAATGATACGCCATGAAATAGAGTGGTCAATGTTGCTGTCTTTAAGTAACCCTGTTGACAAGAAATTGTGCAACTGCTGACAAAAGATCACATGCCCACTTAACAGAAACTGCCTTCAATCATCAGTCATCTACCAAGCCACCGTCACGCGCAATGACAATAACACTTCAGAAACATGCATCCGACTAACAGAAAAAGACTTCGAGACAAGATACAGAAACCACACTGCATCATTCCGTCACGCAAAACACAGGAACTCTACCGAACTCAGCAAACACGTCTGGACTCTTAAAGACAGCAACATTGACCACTCTATTTCATGGCGTATCATTTCATCTAGCTCGTCCTACAATGGCTCAAGTAAAAGATGTAATCTCTGTCTCAAAGAGAAATTTTTAATTATCTGTCGACCTGATCTATCATCACTCAACAAACGTAACAAACTTGTATCGTCTTGCCGCCACAGAAACAAAGCGTTACTACATAACAACTAAACATTTAAACATTTAAATTTTCTGCAACAGTAATTATGTAACTTTTATAGTATTTAACCGATGGTTTTGAATATTCTTATCATTAAAATCCCCTGAAGAGTGAGCGATCACAAAACAGGCTTGTCGGGATGAAAATGTAGTTTTTTTCTATTTTCAATATATATATAATATATATATAATATTATTTCATTTGCAGAACTGCTGTCAGAGTGCTCAATAGAAAACCTAGAGCATAAATATTAGAAGACAGTCCAATCAACTGAAGATACAACTTGGCATTTTGTTACTAACTAGTTTCGTACCGCACGACCTGTGCAGCACTCATCAGATAAAATTGCCAAAAGTAAAGATTACAACGTTACGCTGGTATTTAGGGACGCCGGATGAATAGAAAAGTATAAAATTACAACGGTTATAACTGGAACAATGTGAGAATACTAAAAAAGTTTAAAATAACAACGGTTTCTGTGAACAATAAATACTTAGAATATGTGTGACAATAGGAGTTTTCAAATCTAAAATAAACAGTTGCTATTACGTGACAGCTTTCGAATTTTTAAGTAGGAATTTGTTTGCGTGTCTACAAGAGGTTATTAGTTCATTTTGTTTATTCAGAGAAGCGAGGTCAGGTCTGCGGATTATGAAATACTTTTCATACAGGCACAAGTTGCAGCGATTCGAAGCTGGATTGTATGGGGCAGCTTGTTTCAGGATCTTCTAAGTGATTTGAAAATTTATTTTGGCGTCCTTTAACTGCCAAATATGTTTGCTAAGTTCGGTATTGTGTTTCTTATTCGGGTGATTAAAAGAAGCTTTGTGGTTGGTGAATCTAGTCTTGAAGGAGTTTTCAGTAAGTCCCACGTAGGTCTGATCAGGCCTGTTGTCCTTTATCGCCACAGTCGCTTGGTACACCACTGATTGCTTTAGACAATTACCAGCTAAAGGACAGTCGGCTGGTTTCCTACAATTGCATGCTTTTGATGGCACAATCTTCTTTTGAAGTGTTGACTTATTGTGGCCGTCGATGTTTTGTTTTAGGTTGGGTATGCAGCTGTAGCTGATCTTCACCGTGTTGCGGTTAAAGATCTTGTACAGCACGTGGCCCTTTGGGAACTCTTCGTCGAGGATCTTTAGGAAAGTCCGTCCGACATTGGTGGCAACGTTTTTGCTGTACGGGGGATTATACCAAAGTATGAGAAGTATTTCATAATCTGCAGACCAGACCTTGCTTCTGTGAATAAACGAAATGAACTAACAACCTCTTGTCGACACGCAAACAAATTCCTACTTAAAAATTCGAAAGCTGTCACGTAATAGCAACTGTTTATTTTAGATTTGAAAACTCCTATTGTCACGCATATTCTAAGTATTTATTGTTCACAGAAACCGTTGTTATTTTAAACTTTTTTAGTATTCTCACATTGTTCCAGTTATAACCGTTGTAATTTTATACTTTTCTATTCATCCGGCATCCCTAAATACCAGCGTAATGTTGTAATCTTTACTTTTGGCAATTTTATCTGATGAGTGCTGCACAGGTTGTGCGGTACGAAACTAGTTAGTAATAAAATGCCAAGTCGTATCTTCAGTTGATTGGACTGTCTTCTAATATAATATAATATAATATATATATATTATATATATAATGTGGGAGGAAAAACAGAAATAAACTACAAGTTCATCCCTACAAGCCTGTTTCGTGGTTGCCCACTCATCAGGGGATTTAATGAGAATACTCTTTACCACCGTTTATATACAATATAATTTACATAATATATGCAGCGTGAAATTTAACGGGTTAGTTGTTTCGTAGGAGGGCTTTGTTTCTGTGGCGGCAAGATGATACGAGTTCATTACGTTTGTTAAGTGTTGATAGCTCGGGTTGGCAGATGATAAGGAATTTTTCTTTAAGGCAAAGGTTACATCTTTTGCTTGAGCTGTTATACGGCGAGTGTGATGAGAGAATGCGCCAGGAAATAAAGTGTTCGATGTTATTGTCTTTGAGGGTCCAGATGTGCTTGCTGAGTTCGGTCGAGTTTCTGTGTTTAGCGTGGCGGAATGATGCGGTGTGGTTTCTGTATCTAGTTTTGAAGTTGCTCTCTGTGAGTCCTGAAATATGCGAACTTGTGGGAAACTTTCTCCTCTCCCAACTCCAGCACCTTAATATAAACGTAGGACTTTACCGAGACGGACTAGCCATCACTAACGCCACACCTAGGGACACAGAGAACATCAAGAAAGAGATATGCCGCATCTTTAACAATAACGGACTACGCATCACCATAGAAGCTAACAAACAAGTAATCAACTTCCTAGACGTCACATTCAACCTTAGCCGAAACACTTATCAGCCATTTACAAAGCCAAACACTTCACTGCAATACGTCCACCGCGAGAGCAACCACCCGCCGATCACCACTAAAAACATTCCCGCGGGCATCGACAAACGACTGTCGTCGCTATCATCCGACAAAGCATCCTTTGACCAAGCCACCCCTCCATACCAGAAAGCACTCGACGAAAGTGGATACCACTACACACTACAGTACGAACCAGCCAACACACACAAACGGAGAAACCGACAATGTAATAACATCCTGTGGTACAACCCTCCTTTTAGCAAGAACACCAGCACCAACATCGGACACAAATTCCTCGCCCTAATAGATAAGCACTTTCCGAAAGATCACAAGCTAAGAAAGATCTTTAACCGAAACACCATTAAGATCAGCTACAGCTGCATGAACAACACAAAACAAATAATCGACAGCCATAACAAACGCATCCTAACTGCATCTATGCCGACTGATGACACCGCCGCCGCTACCATCAACAACAAAAAGTCATGTAACTGCCGACAAAATAACGCATGCCCGCTCGACGGAAACTGCCTACAATCATCTGTAATTTACCAAGCCACCGTAACATGAAAGACAACAACACGGCAGAAACGTACATTGGACTCACAGAGAGCGACTTAAAAACTAGATACAGAAACCACACCGCATCGTTCCGCCACGCTAAACACAGAAACTCGACCGAACTCAGCAAGCACATCTGGACCCTCAAAGACAATAACATCGAACACTTTATTTCCTGGCGCATTCTCTCATCACACTTGCCGTATAACAGCTCAAGGAAAAGATGTAACCTTTGCCTTAAAGAAAAATTCCTTACCATCTGCCAACCCGAGCTATCAACACTTAACAAACGTAATGAACTCGTATCATCTTGCCGCCACAGAAACAAAGCCCTCCTACGAAACAACTAACCCGTTAAATTTCGCGCTGCATATATTATGTAAATTATATTGTATATAAACGGTGGTAAAGAGTATTCTCATTAAATCCCCTGATGAGTGGGCAACCATGAAACAGGCTTGTAGGGATGAACTTGTAGTTTATTTGTGTTTTTCCTCCCACATTATATACTTCGCTCTACTCTGATGTATTGAGCACTGTTTTACGAAAATCAAATTTAACACTTTATATTATATATATTATATATGTAATTGAAATGTTTTGTTATGTGGAGCCATAGCTTTTTTATTGCTCTTAGTAGCAGCGTTAAAATCTACCATTTGTTGTCTCATATATTTCAAATGGAGTCTGTGAAATATAATGAGAATTATGCTAGGGCTGCAAAGTGACCTGAAGTTAATTCAAATTATGTGAACAGATGAAGTGAGAAATATATGAGCTTCCCACCCTTCTTCCCTCCCTTCTATGGGGTCTCTCTTTTGCCTGTCTAATCCATGGCGTCAAAAAGCCACCAAAGCATCATGGGACCACGAGATCTAGGTCCCAGGGCCTTGTGGGTATACCCAGACCCCTAGTATTGTTTTCTTTAGGGGGGTTCGCCCTTCTGTTGGCGTTAAAAAGTGGTTTGAAGCACTAACTGGGAAATTCCTACCATCTGTTGTCTCGTATATTTCTCACTTCATCTGTTCACATAATTTGAGTTAACTTCAGGCCGCTTCGCGGCCCTTGTATAATTGTCATTTGGAACAAAATTTGCACAGTAATAAACTTTGGAATACACAATGTATCTGGTGCAAGTGCTTGAAGCAGTTGGTGACTTGTGTTGGTGTAGGCTTAGTTTAAAAAGCCTACCTACTAGGGAGAGCATGAATGACAATTATCTGCCTAGACTGTAAGAACTTCTCCCTGTCAAATGGGCAATTTGTGGTGGAGTGAGATAACAACAAACAGATTGAATACCTTAAGGCACTAAAATTGTCCTGTGGAGTGCCCATGAACAGTGTTTGCCATTGAGGGCCTCTTTACACAACCCAGGTTGATTTTTAGCCCCGGTTGAGTCATGACGGAGATTGCTTAAAATAAACACTTACAACACGAATATGTAACACAAACCACGGTTGTTAGTCTCCAATAGCATGTGGTTTGCTTCAAACTTTACCCAGGCATGGGAGGCTGACTAAGTTTGACAACTGCTTTCATGTAAATGCCATTTGGAAGCAAAAAGGTTACCTGTCATGATGATGAAAAAGTAACCCGAGGTTGTGTAAAGAGGCCCTTGCTAAGTCCAGCTATCTGGCAATGTTTTCTTGAGCAAGTTTTTGAAGGGGAGGAACATTCTTTTAATCCCAAACAATGAGCAATGGCAGGGTCAACTTTTGGCCATTGTGCTCCTTGCCAACTAAAACTTGCTGTGCAATATTTGGCAGCATACCAGTGAAAGCGTAGAGTGAATTATTATAAAATATCATTTGCAATAATATTACTGTAATTTCCTAATTTATTATATATAAACACCAGTGAAATACCAGCTAGGTGAGCTTTTGGGTGAAAACATGATATTTTCACATGTGAAAATAATATGTTATTATGTTATTTTCACATGTGAAAATATCACCATTGCTATGGTTACATAATAAATCCCCAAAACTGTACTTAAATGTGTGGCTGTATGATTGAAAAATCATCGGATCTTCCTCGGAAATCTTCGGAAAATGTGCGGAAATGTTTGTGTGGCCTTCAGACAACTTTTGAAGAATCTGGAAATCTTCGGAAAGTGTTTGGAAATCTTCGGAAAATCGTCAAAAGATTGTCATTAGTATATTCATATAATAAACAAAGTAATACATGGCTTCTTGTAGATATGCAATTTCTCCTTGTGTTCAACTTTATATCTCACTTGTTCACCGCGCTCGCTTGTGAGATATTGGGTTGAACACTCGAAGAGAAATTCCATATCTATGCGCGCCCATGTATTATTCTCTGTAGATGCCACCGCTTTAGTATTGAACTCCGTCAGAAAATCATGGATAATCAATATGTTCAATCTTACCGCAGATGTACAAATATCTCAATCCTGTCATTCAAAACAACATGCACTCTTCAAACTAAAAATTGACCCAAGGAAACCATCTTTTTTATCACTGGATATTTGCTCCTCTGAGTCTTGTTTTGTGGACATAGCCATGGATTTGTTTTCTCTTTTCCCACTGTGTTGGAGAGGGCTTACCATTAGGGCAGTGAGATCGCAATGACCCAGTTTGGAAATTTAAAACATTTGGTGCCCTTAAATCTGCAATTTTCCCATGTATTCCTCTGGTTGGCTGATCTGGTTTTCTGTCTCCTGTGTGACCTCTACCTTGCTTTTGAACCAGGATGTGAGTCCTGTCCAGACTCTTACAAGGCAAGATTCTTGCAAAGCCCAGATTCTTACAAAGCGGGAGTACAAAATAAACCACTGGCAGTTTCTGATTAGAAATAGAAAGAAAAAAAATACACTACTGGCAGTGTCGGATTACAACTACAAAGAAAACATACTGCACTGACAGTTTCTGATTACAAATACAACAGAAAAAAAATGTGCACAGTCTAGTCCTAGCTAAAATTTTCCTAAATATACTTATTAAACCCAACTTTTAGGTTATACATGATGAATACAGGGTGTAACGTGCCCTTTGAAAAATATTGTGGTACTTTTTAGGAAAAGTATGTCTATACATATTAATGTTTTAGTAAGAATTGCTTCCTTATTATCTAGACAAGATGAACTGGTAGAGGACAAAGTTCAGCATCTTCCAAGCTTCTTAGAAGCCCTGTCTTGCATTGTTGAGGAGATGGATGAGGTTTGTAGAAGGAGCTAAATATATATTCTTTGACATAGTTTTCTTCTCTTGGATTTTGTTATTTGGATTCAATGCTTTTTCTTTGACTAGTTTAAACCTAAAATTTCATTTCCATTGCACGTAATGTATAATGTTTTCAAACTTCCTATTAGTAAACATTTGAAATAAGCACTCACATGCTTTCCCAGGGTCGAGTTGTTCTAAGGCTGGTTAACATTAACCCAGGATTAAAAGTTAACCAAAGTATTGATTTATTTGTTCAATGGGTTCTATAGTATATTTATTGTGTTTTTTATTTGGAAAAAATATACCTCTTAGTTGACAAATGTATGTTATGAGTGGATGAGTGAGAGATATATGTATATCACACCAATCAGATTGGGGCTACTATAAACAAGCAATCAAATTGTGGCTTTTAACAATGAATCATGTTTGTGAAGATTTCATCCTGATTTTAGAATGGCCATCTTTGCTTTTCTACAAACAGCTTTTCTAGAAACAGGTATTCTTGTATTGGCCTTATTCTGACATTTTCGATGCTATTTTTACTCCCGGGGGAGGGGGGGGGGGCACTCTCACATAAAAAGAGACAGGGTGCTCATCGTACCTTTTAGGGATTAAACTAAACGTTCAAAGAGTGTTTACTCAGGCTTCGTAATGTACTTTACAAGTAGGCTTATTGAAGACAGTGAAATCAAATAAAAGAATCAGGTTATTTTAACACAAGAGTTAAGCTTAGATATTTACTAGTCAAGTTGCTTCATTGAGTATCCTCTTTATCCAATTTCTTGTTGTTTGCCTCATCTTCCAAGTTCTGTTTACGACAATTGATTTTTCAACATTTAAGATGTTCATCTCAGCATCATAGTTTGTTTTTGAGTCAGTAGTCATGGGTTTTATCATTGTTTTCATAGTTTGAACTTGTACATGGCTCATTTGTTATCTTATGAGAACCAGCCAGAACTTTGCCTCTTTGACAGGCTTTCAAGCAATGTAAGTCGTGGAGGAATTCAACTCATTTGAATTGGTTTTCTATGTCAAAACCAAAGAAATTATGAATGGCTAGTAATGAATGATAACACTGCTGAGTTGTGAAATTTGTTTTTGTTTTAGGTAAATGTAACAAGATATTTTTATTTGTCAGTTTCAAATGGTAACTTGACACTTTTGTTTTCCACGCACAAGTGGTTGCAATTAAACTGACAAATCAGTGACTCTTGTTCACATGGTCAGAATAAACAAACAAGAAGCCAATCTAGAGGCATGTCCAGAAACTTTAACTTGATATAAATGTTTGGATGTCTTTTCTTAGTATCTTCAGTGGCATTTTAATGTCTTGCATTAATGCCAATTCTTAAAAACGGGAATTTTTAGCAGAGATTTTCTTAAAGGTTTGTGGTATCGAAACTCTTCAAATATTCATGAAGACTTCATGGCGGCAAGCTAAACCCTAAATTAATTAGACTAGAGACTCATTAGACTTTGAGGCAGCACAGTGGTTCTTTTGTTTTGAAACAGATTCCTTGCACAGTTCAAAGAGGTAAACTTATGTTTCTCATAGAGTGGCAAAACGTTTTTCTGTAACAGATGTTTTGTCAACAAAAAGGGTCTCAGGGATTGGAAAGGGTAATCTGACAAGGAAACTTCCTAAACTCTGCAGATTTCATGGCATCTTTTAAAATTTAATATATACGGTTTTTCATGTGTCTGGGTGTTTCAAGTCACAAGTTAGGTAATTGTGTTTACCTTCAATAATGTCTTCTCTTTTTAATGGATTTTGAAACTGATGTTAATTTGAATTGGTTTTGTGGTTACAAAAGACAGAATTGACGTTATTTCATTAGGGTAGTTGAAGTTCTCTTTAATTATGCAGAGTTTGAAAGGTTCTTCATAATTTGGGAGTTTGGTATGCAAATAGTGTTTAAATAGTCTGTAACAGCAGTTATAATTATCTAATTTGTTGTTAAAGGTTACCATATACCTTCTCTGACAAATTGTCAATTTTCTTCCAATGTGGATTTTTGGGTCAAAGTAATGGTCGAAGAGTAATCTCTAATTTCTGAAGGAAAATTTTGAAAAACGCGAAATATTGGTGGAGAAATGGAAGTTTTACATTATTGCTGGAAGCAAAAGTTTCCCTTTTGATTGACAGCCCTATAATGTACATGCAAACAACCAAAAAGACTTCTGCGAGAATATTACCTATACAGATGTCACAAATTGGCTACTCAGTTGATCAGCATTGTTGTTCTGACTATGAAGTATTTTTCGTATTAGGTGTAGTTCTATTAAGTTATAAGTAAACATGGACCACTGAAAACTCTGTGGACCTGTTGGAAAAAATGAAAACAGTGAAGATTACAAATGAAAATACATCATTGAGTGAAGAAATGAAAGTTGGCCTCGCAGATGAAGCTATAGCTATTGTATCAAGCGGGCAAAAAAAGTCAAGTAAAGAGAAGAGAGAGGTTCTGTAAAAATTTGGTAACTTGACAGTGATAACAGTGATGTTGAAAGAGACTCCTTGATGAGTCAGATACCGAGGAACTGTCGGACTTGTTGAGACCCATTGGAATATTATCCATGCACATTACTCCTCTGCACATTCCTTTGTTTTCTTCATCCCGCTACTCTAGCATTCGTATCCTTTTTTGTCTTCCCCATTTTCCCAGACCAGCTTCAAGATAAACTGAACACAAGGGTTTTTTTTTGAGATTTGTGCGTAAATTTCCCCAGAGATTAAAGATGATTTCCAGTCCGTACTGTGCACTCTTGAGAGTTTGTTTTGTTTCATGTAAGACAACACTAAATGTGAACATTTTGCAACTACATACATGAAGTAAATGCATAGTTTCATGTCAACCTCCTTTATGGATGGGAAGCTTTATGTTTCGTTCTTTCTCAAATCACTTGATCAAACAACTTCACAGCTGTAAAAATCAATGAGGCTGCTGGAAAAGGAATTTGAAAGGCCTCAAAGATAAGTTATGTGGTTCGTAACTTATAACATTGATTCACATTCCATCGAGTGAGACATTTTATGTTTATAAGCATTAGGGTGCTGAGACTGCCCAGTACAGACTGGAAATCATCTTTAATGGTAAGAAATTTTCCAAGTGCTGATTGGCTCAGTTATCTGCAAACCCAGTTGAAGGTGTTTGTGGGCAGAGTTTGTTTACAAAGCAAGAGATTTTTTTAGTGCTGTTTTCTCCAATCAATTTTTTCACTTGAAGCAGACATTTTAAAGAGTTACATACATCTCAAAAGGAATTTTTTCGATTGCCCTCAAATTTGGACAGTAGCTAGTTTAACTTATAAACAACAAAAATTGTCCATGAATTGTTTTATTTCAAAATATTTTTTCTCTGAACACGATTTTTGTGTAATCACTTCACATGTTTTTAAATCCTATTTTGAATATGTTTTGTAACTTTTTACTACAATTGAATAATTATGGTAAAACTAAGAAATGTCTTTTTTCGCTTTGAGTTCTGAAACCGAGGAAAAAATAAATTGGCGAAAAATAAAATTGGCTTTCACATGTAGCTATCGAAAGGTGATTTGGGTACTCGCATTTAGTGGTCCTGAAAAATTTGGCTATTCATTTTGTTTCCAAATTTTGTTGTAGTTTGATAGCCAGCTCTATAAGCTTTAATTTGATATTGGGGTTTAGGTGTTTACAGCTTAAACCGGACATACTACATCGCTTGGACCCAAGACACCCCTGAAGGTATACAGTAACCCTAACAATGGTTTTTAAAACCCTAATTCGACCAGCCCAACTAGTGTGTCTTACTATACTGAAGAACTAAAAAACGGTTAATGATCCCAACAGAACGCAGGAGTTTTCCACCAACTTTAAATACAAGTAGTCTAAGTAGACTAGAATGTCTGGGTTAAATTTGATTTACAGATTTCTGACTCCATCCTCGCTTCCCTGGAGAGACTGGTTGTGGTTTTATTTAACAACCTCACAAGATTGACAAAGGAATCCAGATTTATCTGTGGCAAGTCCCTTGTGAGGATGCTTTATAACCTCTCTTCCAAGGGTGCAGTACTAAGGCGTTTTCTTTCAGAAGTAGGTATGTACTGATCTAATACTCCAAGGTAGTAGCGGATAGGATTAAGTATGCATCAGTTGGCATGATGAGGTCATTGTTCATCATGTTTTAAAAAAGAAATGAGTACTAATATTGCTTTTTCTCACTGTGAGGCTTTGTTAATGTTTTAGCCCCCCAGGTGATGAGGTTGACTGTTTATGTATCAATGTACACGTAGTGTGTTGTTTACTGTCATTACTGCATATTGCTCCTGATAATTTTTTTTAATAACAACACATTTATTTAATCACATAACAACACTTTTAACAAAGTTAAATTTAATTACACGACCCCACAAGCTTTTAGCTTTAATTATTATCGTGTTTAAATAAAGTTTATCTATCTATCTATCCATCTATGACTAAAATTTGTGTTACTTAGAACAGTTACTTTTTACCTTAGATAGCTGTGTTACTCACATTACCTACTACTATAGCAAACTAGTTCTGCCACTAAAAATCTGCTTAGTTCAAAAGCTGTTACATCTGTTAAGAAAAAAATGATTTAGTTATATTTAAAATTACTGGCTCGAGGGAGCAAAGGAAAAAAGGCTACATATTACTCCCTTGAGGTAAAACATTACACCATAATAATGTTAAAGTGATATGTCAGGCTGTCTTGCTTCCTAGCTGATATTCTATTTTCAATACATTTGTCAGTTTGTATAATTAGAAATGAAGTTAGCAAAAGAGTTGATAATATTTACTGCCCTTACCATTTTTATTCATTTTATAAAAATAACGTTTTCTTAATTCATACCAATTTTTATGTATGTAACTTTTCTTCTATGATTCTTATTGCATGTCTTTTTTGTCATGTAAAAAGTACTTCTCACAGTCATCTTATTCTTTTGTGTCCTCTGTTAGTATTAAATTGGCATAGAAATAAAGTTATTATTATTAATCAACTCCTAATAAATTATAGTGTTGTAAATGTTAAGCTCAGGGAGAAAAGAGGTGACTGATACTTTCTTGATAAATTTCATGAAAAATAAGAACAAAATAATAGGGGAATAGATGATCCTCAAATGTAACAAGTTCTTATTTAATATATAATCGTTTAATCATCTACAGTGTACTCAACACAATAACTTTTAAAGAAATTCACCAATAAACATTTCACCAAACTGAATGAACTGAAGAACAACAATAAAAAAACGAAAACAAAAAACTGAGGAATCTACACAATGTGCATATCACTACATCTGAATATCAAATAGCAAGTCCTGTCTCAACAAAGCATGGCCAAATGAAAGAAATGTCAAAGAAAATTCATTTAGAATTGATTATGATTCAGGGTAGAGTCAAGAAATGCATTTCAACCTCCCAAAACGAGGAGTAGTAACCCACACAGATGAGGTAGTGACGACTCCTGTAACTGAACAGGTAAATTCCAACTTTGGCCTGAGGTCTATCTGGGACTTCTAGTGGGATAAGCGTCTCTTTAGGCTGGACTCTTGTCACAGGCTCTGCCAACATCACACGTCTCAATGAACTGCTGGATCTCACTACTCATTCTCGGCCAGTAGATGCATTCTCTTGCTCACAAAAGGCTGCTGACGACATCGGAATGCGCATAATGAAGGTGACACATCAGGTCTTTGAAGCAGCTATTTTGGAACCACTTATCTCTCTCCTGACAACCACATCATCGTCAACACTCAGCTTGTCACGTATTCTAAAGTGCGGTAATACGAGATGAGGAAGTTCCCCCTTTCTCTCGGGCCAGCCTGCCTTGATAACCTTGATTAGCTCTTGAAGGCTGTCGTCCTTTGATGTGTGCTGTTTGATTTCCTGGAGAGTAGATGGTTTTAGGCACGCATCCTGCTTCATGTTGATGCTCTTGACTTCTGGAGCAATTGTTTGACTTCCATTTTAGGGAAGATATGCCCGGCTCAGGGCATCAGCCAGGTACATGGTGGACCCCTTCCTATAGCCAAGGTTGATGGAGTAGGCTTGAACTCTCAGGAGCATGTGCTGGAGTCTCTTTGGTGTTCAGTGGAGTGGTTTCTTAACAATCACTTCTAATGGTTTGTGATCCAATTCCACAGTTCCTTGTCTCCCTTACATGTAGCTGTGGCATAGCCAGTGTCAGGATCCATCAGCAGGAGGCTTGAGTACATGATGAAGAGGCCATCTTGCGACATGACTTGTCCAAGTTCCTTGTCTGACACGGCACATTGCAGGGTGACGCCCTTTGTTGAATCAAAATATTTTAGAACTGGCACATTGGTAACCAGCTGTTTCACTTGTTGGACTGCACCATCATGAAGGTTGGTCCAGAACCATCCTATGTCAGGGAGCATGAGTTTCTGGAGGGTCTCACATGCATCGCTGAGACAGGGTAGAAACTTGCTCAGGTAATTTGTGAATCTAATCGACCTGTGTACACTGGCCACATCAGTTGGGGTTGGCATCTTTAAGACAGCCTTGATCTTTGCTGGATCTGTTTTAAGACCGTTGTTAACTTCTTCACCCTGCAGTTTCACTTTGTCCTTGTTCAGCTTGATATTCTGCTCATGGCACCTCTGCATTAGTTAGCACAGATGTTCTGTGGAGCATTCACTGAAAATCAGGAAGTCATCCTGAATGGTGCGGATGCCCCTTGAGCTCTGTAGGGCATGGTTCAATCTCGGCTGAAACTCCTCTGGAGGTGTGCAAAGTCCAAAGGGAAGGCAATGCCAACAAAGTCATCCAATGGGTGAATTGAAAGTTGTAAGGCATGAGCTGTCATTGTCATGTTCAACATGCCAGCACCCATTTTTGGTGTCTACAGTTGAGAAAACATTTGCCCTTGAAAGGTCTGGAAATACCCCGTCTATGGTCGGGGTTAGTTAGTTGCTTCTCCTTAACACTTGTTTCAGGTCTTTGGGTCAATGCCCACTTGAATTTGTCCATTAGGTTTCTGTACAGTTACAAGACTTGAAACCCATGGGGTAGACGTGGTGACTTTCTCTATGATACCAAGGCTCTGAAGACAATCCAGTTCTTCTTTCAGTTTACCCTTGAGCACTAAAGGTACTCTCCTTGGCAGATGAACCACTGGCGTAGCACCCTCTTCCACTTCAAGCTTGTGCTGACTCTCCAACTTTCCAGTACCCTCCAAGGTATCAGAATAATCCTTTGGGAGTTTTTCAGCAGTGAGGCAAACTTGACTGGTGTTGACTGACAGCACATTGTGATGTTGCACTCTAAACACGTCCATCTGCCGCATGTTTTGGTTTCCCAGGATTGGTACAGCCCTGTCACTGTTGACAACTACAAACTCCACATGAGTACCTCCCCAGCTGAAACTTCACTGTTGAATTTCCAAGGCTTATAGTAGCAAACAGCTTTCCCGCATACTCATGATCACTTGCAGCATGGATGCTGAGTATTTCACTTTCATCCATTGACTCGAGTGTGAGGCAGTATTCCTCATCTCCTTCACTCTCTGTCTCAACCATGTTTATGTTTGCCTTAGCCATACCCTGAGATGGGAAATGATTCGTAATTTGACAGGCCAAGCGTCTCTTGCCAACCACAGGACAATTTTGCTTGCCGATTCAGTGTTTTCCACTGCAATATTTGCATGTCTCTGTTTCTTTCACCTGGCCCTCCAGGCTGGGGGTTGAGAATGGGATTAGCTACCCCTTCTCATAAAAACCTCCCAGTTACAGAAACAACAGCAAGTAACACTATTGCCATGGACCCTCCAGTTGACTCAAAGCAACCCACCGGCAGTATGCCTGCTTCTGATGAAAGCCTACCACAGGAAGTCAAGGAGTGGGAAAGAGAGTCTACTTGGGCCCAAAACTAAGATCCGCATGGGAGCATGGAATGTCCGCACTATGTACAAGACATCAAAGACAGCCCAGGTTATAACAGAGATGAAGAGATACAGGATATACATTCTGGGTATCAGTGAATGCCGCTTTACAGGGACTGGATGCTGAGTGACCAACGATGGATCAGTAATCCTATATTCCAGACATACAGACACACATCCTTGGTGTAGCTGTAATAGTGGAGAAAGTAAGCACCTTGTTAGAATGGGAACCAATCAGTAAATCAGTCAAAGTACTGTAAACTCACAGTTATACAGTGCTATGCACCAACTATTGAAGGTGATGAGGAAGACAAAGATACCTGGTATGAGCAGCTACAACTTGCCGTATCCAAGGTGCCTCAATACAATATGTTCATGATCATTGGGGGCATGAATTGAAAGGTTGAAGCTGAACATGGTGAGCGCCTTGTTGACTTTTGTTTAAACAACAACTGTGTAATTAGCGGTGCAATCTTCCAAGACAAAAGCATTCATAAGCTCACATGGAGGTCCCCTGATGGTACAACATTCAACCAGATTGACCACTTCATTGTCAACAACAAGTGGTGCAGATCCCTCCAAGACATCAGCACTTACCGGGGCGCTGATGCAAATAGTGGTCACTACTTAGTTATGGCAACTATGAAACTGAAGCGTCGGAGAGCTATACCACAGGGTCAATACAGGAAACAGCTAA
Source organism: Orbicella faveolata (assembly GCF_042242905.1). NCBI lineage: Eukaryota > Metazoa > Cnidaria > Anthozoa > Scleractinia > Merulinidae > Orbicella > Orbicella faveolata. The sequence goes on along the minus strand of NW_028301547.1, from coordinate 12,043,404 downwards.
ACTTCGCCAAACTTAAGTGTACAACACCAGCAAAGAGTTTTTCCTGGACCTGAGGAATTGTTTTAAGATGCTTTCTACTGCAACTAAGGAAGAAGATTATGACGTCTACAGTAAATGGAATACCATCAAAGACATTTATTATGAAACTGCAAAGCATGTTGTGGGCTACAGACAGAACAAGATCAAAGAATGGTTAACACCTGGTACATGTCAGAAGATAAATGAAAGAAAACAGCTCAAGAACAAGTTGCTGAACACTAAGTCACTAAGGCTGCAAGATCAAATCCAGAAGGCTTATAAAAACAAGGATAAGGAAGTGAAGAGGAGTGCAAGGTCAGACAAGAGGTCCTATATAGAGGAGCTCGCTGTTGAAGCTGAACAAGTGGCTGTCAGGGGTGAGATGGGCATCTTGTTCATTGATTTCTGTGTAGCAAAGGTGAAAGAAACAACAAATATCTGCCAAGCAAACGTCAACAAAGAAAGGTTCTCTGACAAAACTGTGACCTTTGTATGTGAAATTTCTCGTTTTGAACGTTATGCAAATTTAAATGTCATGAACAGATACATGTAGCAGCAACCGTTCAAATGGCATTGGTGCTTCACAAGACAGATAAACATTACAACTGAATCTCGCCTTCTGTTGAAACGGCAACGCAACAACAAATACAAGGATGAGTTACAATCAAATCTGCAAAATTACAGTTATTTTTCACTCACACTTGACCGACACACTTCATTTCAACTGTGGTAAGTAAACTGAGAAATTGCAAGATGTAAGGGTTAAGCGAAATACGACTCCGCAGATGAGATCAGTTGCTGCAAAAATTGTTACTGCTCAACTCAAGGGTTGATACATCTTAACTGGCTTATCACAGTTTGTGGTTCATTGACTCGTTTTTAAAATTTACGTTTTTGTGGATAACTTGATCACATTTTAAGTTTTTAAAATCACTTTTTTGGGAAAATTTTGAATTTGGTGTAAATAATTAAGTTTGATTAAATAATAATTTTGGACAAAATAGACCCTTGAAGGTCTACAGTAACCTGAAAAATAGTAAGACTGTTCTATGTAATATTGTGTATCAAGGTTGGTTTAATGCAAGTTAAAATTGTGCTGTCAGTATTTTTGGATGATTGTTTGAATTCTTTTCCTGGCAGTATACCAAGGTCTAATAAGAACCTGTTCACATCCAGTTGCTTTAGAAGAGGTATGTAAAGAGAGTAAATATCTTTTCAGGTAGCAAATAAACTGCCCTTGTTTTGGATGTTAAAGTGAATGCTTTGTGCAAAATTTGTGGGATATTGTTATCAGTCATGTGACATCTGTTGTTAAGACCCTGAGATGTTCTTGTATCACAGCTGCTAAGTTACAAGCGGTACAAGGAAGCACTCTGTGAGAGATAGGCATCCCGGTATGGGATTGGTGTGCTCTGAATTGTGCAACACCAGACAGGGGTTTAATTAATATTTTCAGCTGGAGGGCAACTGGTTTTCACAGGCAGAGCATTTTGGAATGAACTTTTGCATAGGAAAAGCTTTCCTCTAAATGGTCAAACAAGGCCAGCAAAATCGTCTTCACTTTCGGTCAATTAGCCCAGTGCCTGGCCCTTAATGAAACCCCTGACACTAGATCTATGGTTCTGGGAGAAGCATCAAACAAACTTTTATTTTCAAATGAACAGTGAATCAGACATCAACTGATGAGGGGACAACACCCAAGTCATTGGATGCCTGGTCAGATTCTTCCTTGAAACAGACACAGACTTGTGAATTAAAGCCTTTGAGCAGATCATTGAACAGACAATGAACTTTGCTCATGGACTTATATGTTGAAGGGAAAGTACTTGTTGGGTTGGAAGCTGGAGAACAATTTATTATTTACTTGCATTTGCATTTTAGACAGTTTCATCTTGTTAAAAAAGGAACCTTCACAGTATTGCTCTGACGAATAAACCATTTTCAAAATTATGTTTTGAATTTATATTGAATGTTAAATTCCTTTAGTTGACAACTTTGATTTTTAAGTATGATGTTTTTATTTACAGGATTTTATTTCCTGTCACAAGAATTCCACTCATAAAGGCAATTGTGCACAAAACAATGAGCTTAAAGAGGCTTAAAATGGAGGCTTCAAGTTCATAATCCCTTTTAATAATGTCTGTGTTTTCATGATAAGTAGTCAGCAGCTGTTTTGTAGACTCTCTTGGTACCTTTGATTAATGTGTAATTAATCTTAATGTTTTCAATACATTTCCTTAAAGTTAATTCCATTCCTTATTCTAAAAATAAAAATGGTTCTCATGCAGTAAGTTGTTGGGAAGAAAACTTCACTTTACTAATAGCCCAAGTTTTATACCTCAAAATTTCGACATGACTCTGAGGTTTTCTGGCCAAAGTTTCAACTTTTCTTAGATTCCTTTGGCTGTTATTTTCCATTATACACAAAGAAAACAAGACCTGATGTACATGTAGAAGGTTAGGAGGAAGCCTTGGTATCATGTTAGAATTTTGATATATTGAATGTGGGATATTACTGTGTTATGCATTGAAGGTAAATGAAATTGGTGCATCAGTGGACAAAGAGATCAGTGATACTTCAACTCCCAAGATATCTTACAAAGATTACTTGGAGCTGTGGGAATTTCTCTTGGAGAAGAGCAAGTTTAAGGTATGACATCTGCTTTTGATATGCAAATTTTTGTTTCAGGTTTTGTGGTAAATGCTAGAATTTATCATGATTATACAAAGTAACAGAGGCAAAATGCTAACGTCCTTATTGAGTTATTTTTTTTGTCATATTAACCTTGCAGACTGTACATAATTGAAAGGCCGTGTGCGAGAACGTCCCCTAGATTTTTTGGCCATTTTGAAAGTGCTCAAAAATAGCTGAATTTTGGCATGTAGGCTTCGTTTTACCTGAGAAACATTGCTCTGAAATTTTTTTGGCTGGGGTGCTCTTCGTTCTCATATGCAAAAAACTCAGTTTTCCAGGCGGCATCTTTTGGAGATCTTTTGTTGAACAAAAACCAAAAGAAACATTATTTTGTTGAACAGCAAACAGGCAGACTGTTTATAGTGTATTCCACTGAATCTTAGCTGTCTTAAAGTCAAAGGAAAATAGTATATAGAGCGGAAATCTGGGAACAGATTGTTTACATCGGTTATTGTGACGTGAACACAACACGAGAATCGATCGCAGCAAATGAAATACCATCGAACAAAAACGAGATGCACCGCATTAGAGCTCTGTCAACTAATATCTTAAGCATTGTGTTAAAGTACCTTGTATGCCTGCCTGGTGGTTGAGAGGCATCATGAGGCCTCAATAAACCCGTAAGTCATCAGCACGTTTTAAAGAATCAAAATGTGTTCTGAAACTTTGAAGGCAGCTGATATACCGTAATCGTGTTATCGGCGTTCGAAGTCAGATCAAGCCAGGCAGCAAAGTCCAAGAGCAGTTCTTGCCCAAGAAAAATACCCTCTTGTGAGTTGTGGCCCATTTGCCAAGCCTTGCTAGTCTCAAAGTTTGGAAAGCAAGAACTGGTTTTTGACTTATAAAATTTGTCTTGTATTGACCGCCATGTTTTCCCGCGCACGAGGTGTAAAGACCCTTCCTGGTATGCATTGCGATCACGTTCTGCTCTCGTTTCTCGAACTGGTAACTAGATTGTTTCGGCTTTTTTCATTCAAAGATAATAATGACCAACAAGTAGCGATTGATTGTAACATAGATCTGTGATCCAGGTTGGGTTGATTTTATTTCATATCAGCATGATTTGTAGTGTTTTGAACTTCTGGGATCAGCGGACATGCAGATGTATGGAGACCCGTACGTTGCACAGAAGAGTTAATTTGTTAATGTTAGCCAGTGCGTGACATAAAGCTATGATCACGTTTGTCGAAAAATATGTATTTATCTCGAGATTTTTAGCCATTTAAGACGTTGCTGTATTTGGAAAAGTGCTTATTTGATGTTTATTTGTTCAGTGCAGATAATCATTGTCCTAGATAACCAAAGTAAGTTCCAGATGTTAACACTATTTTACGGCCGCCATAATTATTTACCTATTTAAACCTGAAATCAACATTTTTTAGCTTATACGTTGTGGGAAATCAACATTTTGTTGTTTTCTAAGTGAAATCAACGTCCTTTCTGTCACGCGTTACGTGAAATCAACATTTTTACCTATTTAGACCTGAAATCAACATTTTTGAGCTTACACGCTGCGTTAAATCAACATTTTTGTTTTCTTAGTGAAATCAACATCCTTGCTGTCACACGTTAACGTGAAATCAGCATTTTTACCTATTTAGACCTGAAATTAACAATTTTTAGCTTATACGTTGCGTGAAATTAACATTTTGTTGTTTTTTAAGTGAAATCAAATCCTTGCCGTCACGCGTTAACGTGAAATCAGCATTTTTACCTATTTAGACCTGATATTAACAATTTTTAGCTTATACGTTGCGTGAAATTAACATTTTGCTGTTTTCTAAGTGAAATCAACATCCTTCCCGTCACGGGTTAACATGAAATCAACATTTAAACCTTTTTTGACCTAAAATCGACATTTTTGAGCTTTTACGTTGCGTGAAATTGACATTTTGCTGCTTTCTAAGAGAAATCAACATCCTTGCCGTCATGCGTTAACATGAGTCAACATTTTAACTACTTTTGACCTGAAATCAACAAATTTGAGCTTATATAAGTTGCGTGAAATTGACATTTTGCTGGTTTCTAAGTAAAATCAAAGTCCTTGCGGTTGCGGCGGGCCGATCCTTTGTTATAATAAACCGAGGCGAGACTTCGACTTATAACAAAGGCTTGGCTTGGCTATTATAACAAAGGATCGGCTCTGTTTATCATAACGAAGGCCCGGCTTCGTTTATTTGAAGGACTTGGTGGGAAAAGGGCGTCAGGTATTTTAATCAAAAGTGAACTTTGTCGAAAATGCTGCCTTGAAATTTCGCATGCAGTTTCGTTCAGGTATGTTAAGCAATGTCCCATAGTTTTTGCGCTAAAGTTCGCTTTGTTCTCGAGATATTGCGTATGTAATAAACCACTCGGTTTTTCCAACCTGTGTGCCTTTTTTGCATACGTTATTTCTCGAGAACGAAAAGCAACCCAGTGAAGAAAACTTCAGAGCAATGTCTCTCAGGTGAAACAAAGCCCACATGCCAAAATTCAGCTAGTTTTGAGCACTTTAAAAAATGGCCGAAAAATCTAGGGGACGTTCTTGCATACGGCCTTTTAATTATATTCCTTAAAATCATCAGCCAAAAATCAGCACAGAGTGTGGGTGCTTTGATATCTAACTTTTGAAATGGTAAAACAGGTGGATGTAATTGAAAGTAGTGTTATGTGTTTTGTTCAGGATGTCAGCTTGTTAGGACAGAAACTTGAACAGCGTGAAGCCATGTATGGGATGGTGTATGATGAAATGGTAAAGGCCATTCTTCGTATGATTCATAAGCTGGATTTGTCTTCTATGAAGGGTTCATCATCAACACTTGAGGTAATGTCTGTCATATAACACCTCTACTCGCAGAATTACATTGGTTACCAGTGCGCGCCAGGATATATTATAAGATACTCTTGATAACTTTTAAAATTTTGCATGGTCTATCACCTAAGTACCTTTCAGATTTAATTAGTATTCAACAGCCTTCGTCCTACCATTTGAGGCGCAATGACAATGGTCGTTTGTTGGAAAGACCAAGTGTGAAAGCCAAGAAAACTTTGGGAGACAGAGCTTTCCAGGTAGCTGCTCCTTTCCTATGGAATAAGCTGCGAAGGTCCGCGCGCGAAGCAACGAACTTAGAATCTTTTAAGACTTTAATTAAGACATTTTTATTTAAGGAATCATTTCAGTTATCTTAGCATATCTATATCTTTATTTGTAATTATCTTTTACCCATTTAATGTAAATATTTTTTATGATTTTGATAGGAAGATTTGTAAAATTTTAGTTATTAATTATTGTTGTGATGCGCTTTTGAATATTTTATAGAAAAGGCGCAATACAAATAATAAATGTTATTGTTATTGTTATTGGTAAGGAGTGATAAGCTATTGAAAGAACTAAGCCATTACAATCTCACGTGTTCACCAATGGAAACATCATTACCAGGATATGTGACCCTCCACAGGATTTTGGGGAAAAAGGTGAATGCATGGGCATGCACTAGCGTGCGAACAGTGTGCCAACTGGAATGGTTAATCAGAAATTTTCTTTTGTTTACATTGCATGTGAAACATAAAGGATCGTGTCCTGTGAAACAATGCCATGTGATATTGAGCAAAATAGCATGCTACATGTAGCTTGGTGAGCAAAATGACGCGCTAGTTTGGTGAGCAAAATGAGATGTTAGTGAGCTAAAGCAAAATGACACGCTGCAGAATAGTCGATCGAGTCCACTTTTTCAACTTACCGTGTTGTCACACAGTACAGGGTCCGTTTTGTCTGTATAGCCAAAGATTCATCTCAAAGCTCACATCCGCGATGGACCAATATGTCTTCGTGAATTTTTCTTTTAGTTCAGTCATGGTGAAAACTGCGTATTCTTCCTGTTCGGTTGTTAGGAGCACGAACTCCAACAGGCAACAGCTGTACATACATGTTATGAAACTAAAATTTCAGCAAACCTGAATAGTATGATGAAAATGTCTCGTACAACTTACACACTGTACCAGCTGCAGACAAATTAGTTGGAAATTATAAACTGTTTCTTGGCAGTTTAAGTTTTTCCAAAAATTATTCCAGACAATCGGCTATTAAATGAGGGAAATGAGTTGCTTTGTTCGTCATGTTTCGTTGTTTTAAGAGTTCTTGTAGATACTGTCTCTTCTCCTCTTTGGAAACTGTCCTTACAATTCTTCAAGTTTGTATCATGATGATTACACAGAGTCGGCCTTCAGAATTCAAGACAAATCACAGGTTCGACATTCAGCCAAATGAGTCTCTTGTATGCTGAGTAACCAGGCAAATTTCTTGTGTACGTGTTGATGGTATGCAAAATGGCAAAATAACCTTTCACACAAATCAAAAAAGAGGGAAAAAAATGCTAACTCACCGAGTGTTTATATGACGGCAAACAACAAACATAACAGCAAAAAAAACTTGAATTCTGTAAACATAGAATATAGGAAGAGAGAAACAAAAACCAGTAGCAAAGCCACGTACAAATTCTGGGTATGTTGAATATTGTGACATAGAAATTGTTGAGTGAATAGTGATTGAAAAATCTATCTTATCTACCAGATTAAAAGAGGTTCTTGCTTGTCAAATGCAATCGCAAACAAAATACTCTTCAATGGTTAGCATAAGTAGCAACTATAGACGTAAGGATAAAATTTTCACTCTCCAGCAAATACATCCAAAATTCAACCTACATGCAAACAAATACGGTATAAAGGGGAACTCGGTCCTCTATATATCCTACTATTCCGACTAATCGGCCATGCGAATTCTACATGTGAACCAAGAGTACGAAATAGAATTGTAAGAAAATAGCCAAAATAATTATTTACATTTAATTTTTCATTCTGCAGTTCTAGTTATGGTACATGTAGCTATGATAAATGTTTTTGTCAACAGAGAGTTAAGCATGATGTTTACGCAGATGGCAAACGGCAAAAGTTGCCTCTGATTTTTTATTCTTTTCTTGTAATCCTTAACTAAATCGCACAAATATAGAAAAATGTCTCCTACTATTCACTGCAAATACAAGTATTTTCGATTTACTGTACAAATAGGTGAAGACAGACGGCAAAAGTTTCGTGTTTGCCATTTGACGTAAAGGTCTTGGGTAATGTCTTTTGCTGGCAGGCATTAATTAGCCAAGTACAAAGTGGGGTCAGTGGGGAATATAGTGGGAGAGATAATCAGGGATATTAAGACACGACTTTTTTTCACAAAATGGCACCAATCTCTCCTGCTTCGCAATTTGGCTAAATTGTGGATGTTGCCCTTTTTTTGTCAGAGTTGTCAACTTTGATATTTTATAACAACCTATAAATCTTATCTCACTTTCAGGGTCTGCTACTTTCGGAAATTTACGTTATTTTAACACAACAACAGTCTATATCATTGTCAGTTATTTACATTTATTTACATTGTTCGTTCAATGCACAAAGAGCGAGCCTTAACTTTTACACATTTTTTCGAAATATAACAAAATATTACAGTCCTAGGATCGTTGCAGAGCGACTAAATTTTCAGTTCCATCGCAGCAAAATTCTCGGATTTCCTTGTAAAGATAGTCTGCTCGTTCTCGGCTGAAATCCTGTGGCTTTACAATGTCCAGGAGCTGACCAGGCTCTGGAAGAAAATTTCGATTTCCTAGAAGATTTACAGCCTTTTCTTCTGAGTCCCAGTACTGCTTGCAAAAGACTGTTCCAGGATGTTCTTTGTCAAATCTAAAGTGATAGAAACTCTTAATTTGGGGCACTTTCTTGAAATATTGTCTAAGGTAAGCGACCCAGTTGTAAGTTGCAATTATAAGAACAGTTCCATTATGGAGTCCCACTAGCTCCGCTACATTTACTGCAGGAGAATCTTCCACTGTTCTTGCGATGTCAAATAAAGAAGAAATAAATGTGCGTCTTGTCTTTTGTTTCACTAGCCCAAAGCACCAGTCAGGTGCAAACTTGGTATGGCCGGGCAGTAAGAAGTTATAATTAATAGAATCATGGAGTCTGCTCATCACTCGCCACAGGTAGTACCATAGAGGCAGAGTTCATGTTCTGTGGACGGCAATTATCTGCATGCAGCTGGGCTTTGGTTTCGCCAAATCCGTGGCGATGAAAAAAGTAATGTACATAAGAAATGGTGCTGTTTGCTCCTTTGCCAGTTGGTACACGTTCATCGATGAGGAAGTTTACTTTTTGTGGAATTGCTTCATAGCAAACACCAAAAAGAGCACATTTTCGTGGTGTTTTGAAATAAATTGGGCCAGGTTGATTTGGGTTGGCTGGAAAATGCAGCTGCTATGCATAGTCATATGAATAGTGAACTGTTCCATCGACTGTAAAATCAACAACTTTTAAATATTCCTGAATTCCATCTCTTGATTCTCGACAACAATTCTTGTAAAAGTTCCTTTCTCTGGTTGCAAGAAGTAAGTGCTGTTCTTGTGCTCTCACTGCTTTGGCCTTGTTGCTTTCTGGTAGGTTCACACTGTTTCGATTACGATTATTATTTTTCTGACAAGTCCAGCATAAATTGGTAGCAGGCCGCATAGTGACAATGAAAGGACACAGCTGATTCCAAAGATCACAGAATTTAGAACGTCCCATGGACGGTTTGCCCTTGCTTACGTAGATATCTGTATACGTTCTCCAGAATCCATGTTTTGTAAGATTCGATGGCAGGAGCTTGACATCGATTCTTTCAAAACCAGGTACACATCCCGGTAGAAGGAGGGCTTGTTCTTCCACTGTGTTCAAAATAAATTTTACAACTTGCTCGACTGTCTCGGCAGAAGATGTACTACCTGGCAGTTGATTCTTGTTCCCATGCACTCGCAGACTTAAACCATTTTTACGATAATGTTTCACTAGGCTGTAGAAACGATTTCTGTGGAGGCAGTGTAGAAAGAGAAATGTTCTCATGCAGATTCTTTGGCCATGGTAGTAGTATCCCATTCTTGTATACTGTTGATTTTTTTCTGTTCAGCCAGAAGTGCTGGTTTCGTGACAGTTCAACGAACATTGGATAGCTCCCAATATAACCAGGTCAAGTTCAGTGGACGAGAGTTTACTGCAGTTATTTCTACAGTCCACGAAATCATCAATTTTGAGCGTTTTGCCACAGGGCTTCTCCTCTGCAGCTAACTTGCATTGGCACGTTTCTTCGTAGAACTTCTCTACTCTCGTTTTTTCGGAAGTGTGTATTTCCAGAAAATTAAAATCCAAGTCTTGCGTGTCCTCAAGGTCATCACAACTGTCCCAACTGCTGCTTTCAGAGTCTGAATCAACTGTTTCTTCATCATTGTCCCGAGCTGTTAAGTAGACCTATGATACACATTGTAAGAGTTGTAAATCTCCTGAACTTAAACTTAAACACCGATGTTCATTGTGACTGCGCTCCATGATAGCTACGAAGGTTTCTTTTCTAAAAACATAGTACGATAGTTTGTTTATGTAGCTATAGCAACAACGCACAACACCGTGGGGAGACTCGTTCTTAGCTTGAAACAAGCTTTCCAAGAATTATAGCACTACGAAGCAGGACTACATGACTGTTTAGTTTCTATATAAACAGACAAATAAATAGAATTTCAATAAATCGAAAATGAATATTATTCGGGTGTAAAATAATTATCGAAATAAGAGTACTCAGGCTTAGCCTATCCGGTGGAAGAAGCAGTTTATTCGCTTCAATACATCTTACTCTGTGCTGGTATGTAATGCGACACGAAAAAAAGTTGCTTCTCTTTGAAATCATTCGTTCGCATTTGGCCCTTTTTTGAAGCTCTGTTTGCTTGTGTACCATTTTTTAAAGGAAAGTAAAGAACAACCAGAAAAAACTAGACCGTTTATAATAGTTTTTCTTTAGTTAAACTCCAGTCTGATTTTATGCCTTGCGTTCATGGGACTGTCCAGTGCTGGCGTGTCATTCTGTTATTGTGTGTGTACCTTAATTTGCACACATGCTGTGTGTCATAAGGCATGCGTGCCTTATGACATGCGTGCAGTGTCATATCACACGCTAGGCGTGACTTATACATGTAGCACACTGCTTGAAACAAAAGCTGCAGTGTGCCAAACAAAGCCTATCATGACAGTCTTTGTTTTACCTATTAAATATACACATATCCGTGATGTTGTGACATGAAAAGCATGTCGTGTCATGACACGCGTGTCCGTGTCATCAACTTTTTACCCCAAACCGTTTGGAGGGTCACATAAGGTAAAGACTGCAGTCATTGTAACATTAACTCTCTCTTGCATTTGCTGTCACCATCACAATGGGGGCTTCTTGTTGCAAAAACGTTATATTTCCCTCGTGAAATCCTGTTCTTTTGATAAGACGAGGTTATCTCCTACAGCTGTGCACAGTTGTTAACAAGTGAGAGCAAAGCTAGAGAGAGTTGTAGTAGTTAGTTAGGGAAGAAATAATTCAATTGCTCAGCAAGTCAGTCAGTCAATTGGTCATAAACGTTTTTTTGGTGGTAATTCTGCTGACCAAGGTATTTCACCATGAAACATTTCGACATTTGCCTGACCATTTTGAACAAAATGGCTGCCAAAGCAATGGACTGATCTTTCATGTTTGGAGTCGAGCAAGCGCTCCTAAATTTAAGACTGTTCGGTAGACAACAAAGGTGGGTGTATAATTCAATCTGTCAATAGCTTTGACAGCAGCTCTTTAACCAAAAGTTTGCCAAAAATCATGTGCAAGGGTTTCACGCTCAAGAAGCTTTTTCTTCCGCAAATTATTTCAAATTCCCATACCATCTCATTTAATTTCACAGATTCCTCACCTACCAGGTCCAAATTTTTATCAAATCCCATAAGTGTTCCAATGTTGGCAATCTGTGACTGTATTTCTCTTTTGAGTAATTTTCTTTCCCTTTTTGGTTCAGTGAGCTCATAAGCTTTGCCCTTTCTGGTTAACTTTGGTTGTCTCCTTTCGATAACAGTCCATTCCAATTCCAAGTGTCATTCTCCTTTCCAAGTTTTCTCTGACTTCCATAGCAGAATCAATCGCTCTGTTTTCTCTTGTAGAATAGCCTGACTCTTTTCCATAGGCTTCTAACATTGTAGAATAAGCTCGAGGCTCACACATTGCCTTTTCATCTGGAGTTTCTGCATGTTCACATGCCGTGGTTTGGCCATCATCACTCATAAGATCCCACAGCGATATCGCAAACAGTCAATTTCCAAGTTGTAGTTTCAACAAACAAATCGTTCGCCACCAATAATAGAAGAACTTGAAGCCAGTTTTGGGTAGAAACAAAACGATGGTCAAAGAACGATGATATAAAGCCAAACATATTCCAAACAGCTTGTATAATTCAGCGAATCAAAGTATTTGTAAGGGCCAATTTCCAATTCCCATGGTTTCAATAGGCAAGATTCACTCTAGTTCACTGACTTTAATTTGACTAACACTCCAATGAGACACTCTTGTTTACTTGAACATAATTCCATCAATCGTCTGTATCTTTATCCGCCTTATCTGTCTTTACTTCAAGTGAAATGCACGCACACACAACTACAATGTTTTGCCGACGTTTGCCATAACATGAACACTTGAAAAAGTCACGTGACTTAAAGGTGGGAACAATATATGAACTATACAGGGAACCAAGCAACAAAGAGAATACACAAGGAGATGTAACACCGTTAAAAACATTCATGAAGTTATCGGTGATTGTTATCCAAAACAATTGAAGGCTTTCCTGTAAAAAGGGCGTATATAGCATTTTGGGCCGATTTTTTAGTTATTTTTTGGTAAAAAAGACCTCTTAGTCGGCACGTCGGGTATGTTATGGGTCAATGGGTGAATGAGTGAGAGATGTCTGTATGTCACACCAATCAGATTGAATCTACTATAAACAACCAATCAAATTTCTTGTTGTGAAGGTAAATAGTATGTGAGGAGATTTGATCCTGATACAGTTTAGAACGGCCATATTTACTCTTTTATAAAAGGAGGAACTATTTATGTATTGGGCTTATTTCGACATCTTCTGAGATGACGATTTTGTGGGCGGGTTTGATAAACATTTGCAATTGGATAATCAGTCAAAGAAACATAGTGTTTGGCATATAACTATGAGCATTCAATGAAGGGTGAGCTTTTCCCATTAGATAAAGTTTTCAATTAAATGAGTCTTAGCCGCTATGCTACTAGGTTTAAGATTTGAATGATAAGAACAATTGTATTTTAGGGGAGCGGAATGCACTACTGGGAATTTGATGAGGTTGCGACCAGGTTCAAATCATTTGCATGTTGTATTGAAACCTAAATATTGCTGCAGAGTTCGTAGTAAGTGAAATAGTAAGTGTTCCGGGCATGTAGTTAATGTCAGCATCCATTGACAAGTTTCACTGACTGTGAAAAGCGAAGAGACTACAATTAATTTGGTCAACAGAACAAAAAGATATTATTCTGGGATGATTTTACAATTATAATCGTTCTTGTTTACCACTGTAATGAGAAGACACATTTGAAATGAAACTAAATCTTTTCTCTTCAATGTTATCAGGGTTTTCGCTTTTTCACATTAATAGCCAGCAGGAATTGTAGTAGGAGAAAAAGGAAATTGTTTTCGTTCATGATAACTTTAGTGAGGTATATGAAGTCTTTTATTGTATTAAACACAAGGACTTTGGTAATTGAAAAATAAAGACTGATGTGTATGTTGCCGGTTTGTGATTTTTAGTCCGGTTTGGAGTGGAGTGTGACAGTTAGATACATACATTGGGTTGTTTTAGAGCGCATAATGTTCAGTGTAATGGTGGCTAGTTATGAACGAGATGAGTCTTGAGTTTTGAAGCAGTTCATGAGTTAGTAGTAGGCAAATGGCACGAGATATTTTTATTGTTAATTACAAAGGGTAACTTGATACTTTTGTTTTTCACAAGGAGTTAATTCAATTAGAGGTCACGAATCGTCGGTTCTAGTTCTTAGGACATGTTTTAGAGGAGACGAGACTATTCAGATTTGAAGCAGTTCTTACGTTTACAATAGTAAGTGCAGGTAACGATTGTTTTGTTCTTATTGCATGCAAATATACTGAGATATTTTTATTTTTTAGTTACAATGGGTAATTTGACACTCTTGTTTTTCACAAGGTAGTAAATTCAATTAGAGCTGACGAATCGTCACCACTTGTTCCCATGAGATGTTTGCTATTTTTAGTTACAAATGGTAACTCGACACTTTTGTTTTTCATATGGAAGTAAATTCAATTAGAGCTTACAAGCTATCGACTATTGTTCCCAGGATATTAAACAAAAAAGAAGCTTTCATTTCTAGAGTGTTTTTACGTCTCTGCAGTAGCAGTTTAATAGTTTTATTTGATGACATTCATTTTAGTCTGATATTTTTAAAAGTAAAAAGTATGAAAACTGTTCAAATGTTCTTTGAAGACTGCATGGCGTCAAGTTAAAGTGCGTTTAATTAAATCAGACTTTCAATGTGTCAGAGAGGTTTTTTTCTTTCTTTCTATTTTTGGTCAAGTAGTGTTGTTGTGTTTTGTTGTGTAAAAAGGGTAAACTTACGGCTCGTCTAAAATGCAAAATGGTCTCTTGAGTATTTTTAAGCAAAAATTCCCCTTAGGGGTTGGAAGGGCTATGTGATCGGTGAGAGAGGGAGTTATGCATGTGCTCGTGTCACATCAATCACAGTGTGGGTTGTATCAAAGAACAAATCAAATTGCCTGTTAGAAAATGAGATGATATCTACATTAATCTGGAGACATGTCAGATAACTTGAGTATGTTCAGTCGAACATTTTACATGTCAATCGATTTAGCTTTATGGAGGGAGAATTACATAAGGAAAGTATTTTCTGTGATGCTCAGCTGCTTACAACGCACATGCTGTCAGGAAAAAGCCCAACACTAAATTGTGATTTGAGCGTTTGTTTTGGGTGGGCTAGTTTTGCTGACCAAAATAAAAATTGTAGGAAGGATATTGTTATTATGAAGTTGTTTGTGTGGTTATTACAAAGAGTTGCAGAAATGTTAAGAAATCTCGTTGTGATTGCATCATGGCCTACTACTAATATTTCGTATGGTAAGTGTGGTGTCATTAAAGATTTTTGCTACGATAGTCACACGGTGTAAGAAACAGGAACAGAGAGAAACAATTGTAGACAATCAACGAGACATGGATATTGGTAAAGCTGCAGATCCTGTTGTCCAAAGTGAGTATGTGTGCGGAGAGTTATCTACAAAGACTTTAAGCATTAGTTCATTGAAATTTAGAGAAAGAACACCGTGTACTAAATGTAAAACGAGTGAAAGATTGTGTGCAAAAGCTAGGGATTTCAAGCTTATGTGTTGGATCGATGGCAATAATTATTTGGAGGGAATGAGATGCTCCGAAAACGATTTAAAAGTGTAAGATCGAGATATTGTATTTTTGAGTGTAACGGAGGATACGAAAGCGTGACTGGAAGACGTAAGTTTAAATGTCGAGAACCTTCAAGAATTAGTTCCTGGATTAAGATGATTGGTATGCAAAAAAATAGAAAGATAAGATGCTTATTTAAGAGAAAAGTACTGGGAGCTGTTCCAAGGTTGTCTATACTTTACAATTTCAGAAAAAGTAGTATTTGAAAGGAGCACATCTGTTTCAAGTATTTCTTTGGGATATCAGCTAAAAAGGAGAGAAAGTAGAAGAAAAAAAAAGGCACATAGTATGCTTAATAAGCGTAAGAAAAGAGTTGTTCTTAAAAATTGTTGTGAAGTATTAATTTTACGGATAAAAGTCATCAAAGTTTGTACAAGAGTATTAAACTCTATAATGACATTGAAAGTAGTCCTGGATCAGTATACATGAATGAGTTATGTACAGTAACAGGACGTTTTCATCAAGTAACGAGGAGTTATTTGGGATAAATGTTGGGAAAAAGTGTGTTGTAAATAGTCTGGTAGCGATTATAATTATTTAATGCAACTGCTAGTTGTTTTGCAGAAGCATGGAACAGTACAAAATGGACAATATCCTTCGTGTGGGAAATGGCCTTTACTCATATATTCATTTGTCAATAAAAGAAGATTTGCTTTTACTAAGTGAAATACCCAGTGCATTGTCCTTGGATGACAAAACATACAGATTATCTTATAGTGAAAGCATTGCTGGTGATGTGAACATGCTAGAGTCACGACACTGCTATTTTTGAGTTATTTTTTTGTAAAAAAAAGTACCTCTTAGTTGGCGCGTCGGGGTATGTTATGGACGGGTCAATGGATGAGTGAGTGAGTGAGAGATGTATGTATTTCACACCAATCAGACTGGATCTACTAATAACAGCCAATCAAATTTCTTGTTGTAAAGGTAAATGGTATGTGAGAAGATTTGATCCCCGATACAGTTTAGAACGGCCATATTTATTCTTCCATAAAAGAGGAGGAAGTATTCATATATCGGGCTTACTTCGACATTTTCTGTGGGTTAGGCTGAGGAGTTAAGTTATGAATGAGATCAGCCTTGAGTTGTGAAACAGTTCATGAGCTAGTAGTATGCAAATGGCACAAGATATTTTGATTTTTAGTTATAAAGGTTCTAGTTCTAAGGTCATGTTTTAGAGGAGATGAGACTATTTAGCTTTGAAACAGTTCTAATGTTTGCAATACTAAGTGCAGGTAACAATTGTTTTGTTCTTGTTGCATGCAAATATACCGAGATATTTTTATTTTTTGGTAACAAAGGGTAATTTGACACTCTTGCTTTTCACAAAGGAGTAAATTCAATTGGAGCTGACGAATCGTCACCACTTGTTCCCACGAGATGTTTGCTATCTTTAGTTACAAATGGTAGCTTGACACTTTTGTTTTTCACAAGGGAGTAAATTCAATCAGAGCTGACAAATCATCACCACTTGTTCCCACGAGATGTTTGCTATCTTTAGTTACAAATGGTAATTTGATCAACACTTGTTTTTTATATGGGAGTAAATTCAATTAGAGCTGACAAGTTATCGGCTATTGTTCCCAGGATATTAAACGAAAAAGAAACTTTCATTTCTGGATGGTTTTTATGTCTCTGCATTAGCAGTTTAAACACCTCTTAACAGATGTCAACAACTACCAGCGCCTTACAAACGACTTATCCATGACGGAAATGAAACCGACAAACGGACTTCTAACAGACTGACTTAACAAACACAGACCAAAAACCGACCTATTTGACCAACAACAGATGGATCGAAACCCACCAATGACTGATGACAAACTTTACACGAGTCTTTCAGCCAATACCATCATGGCTATACTGACCAATCACGTTCAGCGGACCAGACTTATAACATCATCGACTGACAAACACTATTCACTTGACTCTGTAGATGACTTCTGCTCAGGTTGTCGAAACATCAGTCACCAACAACAGTTCTTTTCAGAACTACACTCACCCGGACGATCACACTATACAAACTAATATTTTTATTTGATGGGCATTTTATGACATTCTTTTAAAGGTAAAATTATGAAAACTGTTCAAATGTTCTTTGAAGACTGTGTGGCACCAAGTTAAAGTGCACCTAACACCAAAAATTTTTCTCACTAAAATAATAAAGCTTATTTTGTGGAGTAATTTGTTGCAAAAATTTTTTGATTTGGTTAAATCCTCAAATTTCTGTGCCCCTTCGAAACCGAGTTTCGAATGGTTTACAACCGCGCATGGGGAATCTGGGGAGAGTTAAAGCTGTGACGTCAAATCCAGAATGAATGCTTCGGCTGTCCCAGTCAGGTCTTTTACTTTGTTCAAGTGTAGAAACCTTTTTGCAGCACAAGTTCTTTCGCTGGGACTCTGCAGTTGACCAATTTCTGTTTTTAGTAACAATGTCTTCTAGTTCATCTGATTCTGAACTGAGCTTTGACTCAGAAAACTCTGAAATTTATTACATCGCTGAAGAGAATGAGCGCTCACGCTTATCAACATTGCAAACTGAATAGTCAAACGGTGACGACCAAGCTGATTTGTATGCTGACTGCTCTCTGGCAAATGGAGAATGGACAGCCAAATACTAGGAGGTGGATGCTGACAAAGAACTCGAACGAGCTCTGATGGACAGACTCGAAGGCAATGATATGTAGAAGTCGAAGAGTGATACTAGTAAGACTGGAGCGCGTGGCACGTCTTTACTATCTTCATGCCTTCTTCAATCTCGCACTAATATACTTTTGTAATAACAGTCAAGTCTGTTCACTGTCTCAAAATATTTTAACTTCATGTGTTCAATGTAGATCAAAATGATTATCCCATGACAGTGTTTGTGTTCTTTACGTGCAAGTGTAGAAATTGTAGCATTGCTTCCCTTCAAAACATCAACGAATGTTGTTGCTGTTAAGTGAGTGAGAAGGTTGTCAAGACTCAAAGAAGGGTGATCTTGCTCTTGAAGACATTGGTGCCAATGTTATCTTTAAGTGTGTTACTGAATATCCAGGAATTAAACCTGTATGCCTTCAGAAATGGAGTTTAAGATTAGCAGCGGGCAAATACAAAACTAAAGGGAAGCAAACCTATCATCAAACTGGCAGCAAAGAAAGGTAATTCAGGCATGCACATGGCTGTATAAAATAAAAATTTTCCGAATCCCTCTTTACATGCATGCACACAACATTTTACTTAACAGTGATTCTTGTAATTTACAAGTATAGTTGTGAAACGTTCAGTTACATGTATAAACAAGTCATTGTAAAGTTCCTGAGTAAGAGGGGGGTAGCTAGGGGGTTGGTTATGTTATTGCAATCTTTGGTTGGTGAAGTGTGAGTTACAATTAGTGTACACCCGTTTAGTCCTGTATCACTGTTACAAACATGCTTTAGTGATCCTCGAACAATACTGTTACTTTTTGTGATTTCTTCACTGGGCTTTGTTTTGAGGTATCTTGTCCTATTCCCCCCCTCCCTCACCATAAGATGCCCACTGCTAGAGACTTTTTTCCATTAATCTTTTTTAGTTACGAAGTGTTTCATACTGAGAGTTCTCAAGGCTGGTGTATGGGATATTGGGGAACAATAGGATTCCTTTATGTAGCAATAATATTGCTACATGTAGAAAGGAATTTTCAGTTGAAAAGGATGAAAACTATGAATAATTTGACCTTAATGAGGAATTCGAACAAAATTCGAACAAAACTAAAGTGTGCTTGATATTTACTGTACTTATTTTGACAAACTGCAACACAAACTGTTCTACAACTGTACAATACTGCAAAAATATGGCATTTGTTCGAAACCATATCAGTCTTATTCACCTGGAGACCAACAGCTTACTGAACAATTGATTCATAGACATAGACAGCTTGGTTTACTCACACAACACACTAATAAAAAAAGGCCCATGTAACATCAAAATGACCCCTTTTTCTTTGCTTGTGCTTAGAAATGTGAATTATTATAATCAAGTGGAAAATTTAATGTTTGTGTCCCTTCACTGACCATTTACATGTCACAATCAACCTGTACAACAATAAAATGATGTTTATTTATTTATTTATTTTTGATTCTGTAGTCTTTAATCTATTTCCTGGCAAACAATGACAAGCTAATAATAATATGGCTCTGTCTCACAAGGACTGGAAACTACAAGAACAACAACAACAACAACATCAGTTTAATGATGGCTTTTCTACAGTGCAGCAAGTTGCAGACACATTGTTACGGACACAACCATGTCCCTGTAAAAAATAATATTTATGAGAAACATTTTTTGTGTCGCAACAATGTTTCCCATGCTGGGCAAAGAGGGAAATATTTGTGTCTTCAGCAATGTTTCTGGAACAACGTGTCCTCATTTGCAAGAGCATTTGGTCAGCAGAGATGCAATCTCATAAGCATGTGTTACCATGGTATCAATAATTAAAACTTCCTATAAATACAGTTCAAGTCCACAAGCCTCGTGCAGAAACAGACACATACACAGACAGCTTGAAATTGTTCTGGTACTGGCCAAAGTATGTTCTCTGTATATTGATAATACCCACATGTAAAAAGGGTTCTGAACATATAAACTAATTCTAAGCCATTCCCTGCTTGAATGCTCCATGACCGCATTTGTTAAACGGTGGGTCTTCCAAACTAGTGTGCTTGTTCGCATTACTTTGAAAGGATTTGAAACTTGCCCAAAATACCCTTACAGATTTCTTTTTCAAAGAATTGATCAAGGAAGGAAACTAACATATCAGGGCAGGGAACATTTGCTCAGAAAAAAATATCTCACCATTCTTCTGTATCTGTCGGATGTGCTGACTGACTGCTGCTGTTTCTCAGATCAGATGCAAAAACGGCTGCATGAATCGATGGAAAAGCAGTTATTCCAAATTCGTCTCGCTTAAGCCATAGAATCAGCAAAATCCCTTGCTCTCCCTGAAAATCCAGGCATCGAGCGAAATCATCTTGTTTGAAATGCTTAGAGCAGATCACCAAACTCAGACAGCTTTCACTTTGCACATTTCACTTTCACGAAATCGACCCATTGCTTTGTACGTTTCTTCTCTTCAGGACGATCATCTCTCCATAAAATGGTATGGCATGAAGCGCAGTACCTCCTGTACGTTTGCTGTGGTGCTACATCCCACTACACACCTGGCTAGCATTTTTTCTGAACTACTTTCCCAGCATTTCCCCACAGAAACTAGTAAATATGCAAATTTACAGAATCACCATGTTCTGGATTTGACGTCACATCCGGCCCTCGACCCATGCCCCATTAAACTCGGTTGTAAACCAAAATGGCGGCGTTTTGATGTACCTTGACGAGCCATAGGAAATCAAAGATTTAACCAAATTGCAAAATTTTTGCGGCAAATTACTCCACAAAATAAGCTTTACTATTTTAATGAAAAAAAAATTTGGGGGTTAGGTGCACTTTAAAGTGCAATTTAATTAAATGAAACTTTGAACCTGTCAGAGAGGTTTTTTCTCTCTCTCTTTCAATTTTTGGTGAAGTAGTGTTGTTGTGTTGTGTTGTGTAAAAAGGGTAAACTTACGACTTGTATAAAATGCGAAAAGTTCTCTTAACTTGACTGATTTTGAGCAAAAACTACTCTTGGGGGTTGGAAGGGCTATGTGATCAGTGAGTGAGTTATGCATGTGCGTGTGTCACAAATCACAGTGTGGGTTGTATCAAAGAACAAATCAAACTGCCTGTTAGAAAATAAGATGGTATCTACATTCATCTGGAGACGTGTCAGATTGCTGTAGTTTGTTCAGTCAAACGTTTTATGGCTTACTGTTTAGTTATCTTACCGTTACCCTTGTAGCAATGTATGTACAGCATAAATTCCCAGTTTCTTTCTTGCTGTACATCGCAACTGAAAAAAATTGTCAAATTAACTCAATCATTACTGTAAACAGTTCCATGAATGCTCCTTATCTCCGAGACTTCACAAAAAAATAACTCTTGCACGCCTTGCATGCCTATGTTTATTTTTTGCAGGATTGAGCTAAGTTTTGGCAGACTGACTTGTTTTGACATGAAAAGCATCGTTGCATAATTGAAGAAGCTAGTCATAAAAGGGGATAAGTGACGATTTTGGTTGCTTTTTTTTTTTACTCCAAATTAGCTGAATTTTTGCATGTGGTCTTCAATGTAATAGAAAAACGTGGTTCTGTATTTTTGTCGCTGGTTTTTGCTTTGTTTTCGAGTTAAAACATATGCAAAAAAACTTGGCTTTTCCTAGCCATGTCTTTAGGAGTTTATTTGTTGAACAGCAAACAGGCAGACTGTTTATAGTGTATGAAGTCAAAATCAAATCCCACAGCATATAGAGCGGAAATCTGGGAACAGATTGTTTACATCGGTTATTGTGACGTGAACACAACATGTGAATTGATCAAACGTCAAACGAAATACCATCAAACAAAAAAGAGATGTGCCACATTAGAGCTCTGTCAACTAATATCTTAAGCATTGTTTTAAAGTACCTTGTATGCCTGCCTGGTGGTTGAGAGGCATCATAAAGCCTCTATAAACCCGTAAGTCATCAGCATGTTTTACAGAATCCAAATGTGTTCTGAAAGTTTGAAGGCAGCTGATGTACCATAATCGTGTTATCGGCGTTCGAAGTCAGATTGAGCCAGGTACCAAAGTCCAAGAGCAGTTCTTGCCCAAGAAAAATACCCTCTGGTGGGTTGTGGCCCATTTGCCAAGCGTTGCTAGCGTCAAAGTTTGGAAAGCAAGAACTGGTTTTAGACTTGTAAAATTTGTCTTGTATCGACTGCCATGTTTTACCGCGCACGAGGTGTAAAGACCCTTCCCGGCATACATTGCGATCATGTCCTGGGGACCTTTCTCAAACTGGTAACTAGATTTAAACATAATTATGGCCAACAAGTAGCGATCAATTGTAACATAGGTCTTTGATCCAGTTTGCGTTGATTTTATTTCAAATTGGCGTGATTTGTAGTGTTTTGAGCTTCTGGGATCAGGGGACATGCAGAGGTATGGAGACCTGAACATTGTGCAGAAGGGTTAATCTGTTAATCTGTCAGCCCTATTTATAGAGCATTTTCATATGAAGTCATCAAATTCTTAAATCCAGAACTAAACAGCCACCAAAGTTGTTATCCTCACCAGGCATAAGAAGTACCAGCGCATTTTGAACTTCGAAGTTATGGTGGTGCGTGACATAAAGCTACTATCTTGTTTGTCGAAAACTATGTATTTATCTTGTGATTTTAGCCATTTAAGACGTTGCCTGATTTGGAAAAGTGCTTATTGAAATGTTTTTATTTGTTTTATTTTATTTTTTTCCCCCTTTTTTGGACCTGAAATCAACATTTTTGAGCTGATACGTTGCAGGAAATTACCATTTTCAGGAGCCCATCATGGGCTCCTGCCATTTTGCTGTTTTCTAAGTGAAACCAACATCCTTGTCATCACGCATTAATGTCAAATCAACATTTTAACCTATTTAGACCTGAAATCCACATCATTTGGCTTATATGTTGCGTGAAATTACCATTTTGCTGTTTTCTAAGTGAAATTAACATCTTTGCGGTCAAGCATTAATGTCAAATCAACATATTAACCTATTTAGACCTGAAATCAACGTCATTGAGCTTATGTGCTGCGTGAAATTGACATTTTGCTGGTGTCTACTTGAAATCAACATCTTTGCTGTCACGCATTAACGTCAAATCAACATTTTAACCTATTTAGACCTGAAATCAACGTCATTGAGCCTATGCGTTGTGTGAAATTACCATTTTGCTGGTTTCTAAGTGAAATCAACATCCTTGCAGTCAAGCATTAATGTCAAATCAACATTTTAACCTATTTAGACCTGAAATCAATGTCATTGAGCTTATGCGCTGCGTGAAATTGACATTTTGCTGGTTTCTAAGTGAAATCAACATCCTTGCCGTCACACATTAACGTCAAGTCAACATTTTAACCTATTTAGACCTGAAATCAACGTCATTGAGCTTATGCACTGTGTGAAATTGACATTTTGCTGGTTTCTAAGTGAAATCAACATCCTTGCCGTCACGCGTTAACGTCAAATCAACATTTTAACCTATTTAGACCTGAAATCAACGTCATTGAGCTTATGCACTGCGTGAAATTGACATTTTGCTGGTTTCTAAGTGAAATCAACATCCTTGCCGTCACACATTAACTTCAAATCAACGTTTTAATTGTGTTTGAGCTGAAATTCATATTTTTTTAAGGTTACGCGTTGCGAGAAAAATTAACATTTTGCTGTATTTTTAGTGAAATGAACATCTTTGTGGTCGCGCGCTGACGTGACAACAAATATATTAAGTTTTTTGCATACGTAATGTCTTAGAAACGATGCAAACCTCAGCAAAAACACATACAAAACATTGTTTAACACACCTAAAAAATAACACATGCAAAATTTAAAGCTTTTTTTGACAAAGTTCACTTTTGAGCAAAATACCTACATGTAATGCCCATTTTCCACTGAGCCCTTCACATAAACGAAACCGGGCTTTGTTATAATAAACCGAGCCGATTCTTTGTTATGAATCCTTTGTTATAATAAACCGAGGTGAGACTTTGACTAATAACAAAGGCTTGCTTTGGTTTAATACAACAAAGGATTGGCTAGGTTTATCATAGCAAAGGCCCTGGCCTTGTTTATCTGAAGGGCTCTGCTGAAAAAGGCGTTAGATATTTTTCTCAAAAGTGAACTTTGTCAAAAATGCTCCAAATTTTGCATGCAGTTTTGTTTAGGTATGTTTAGCAATCTCCTGTAGTTTTTCCGCTAAACTTTGCTTCGTTTTCAGAATATTGCAAATGCAAAAAATCACTCGGTTTTCCTAGCGGCGTCTTTATAAAGCGAAGCAAAAACCAGCGGCAAAAATACAGGAACACGTTTTTCTATTACATTGAAGACCACATGCATAAATTCAGCTAATTTGGAGCAAAAAAAGAAAAGCAACCAAAATCGTCACTTAACCCCTTTTGTGACTAGCTTCTTCAATTGTTTTTGTTGATTTGCGCTTCGTTTTCGAGAAATAACGTATGCAAAATCAGTTTTCCAGGGGTATCTTTTGGAGATCTTTGTTGAGTGAAAAACAAAAGAAACCTTTTGTTTTGCTAAACAATGAAGTCACCGAAGCATGGTATTTGTCGCTAGTTTTATTCATATAACTGCGCAATTCTGTTACTGTTGCTTTGTTAACGCAAGTGAATAAGGCGCTGAACAGGCCGGATTTGAGCTTGTTTTGTCATGACACCAGTTCAATACGTGGTCGGTTGATTTTTCTTTTCCAGTCTATTTCTCTACTTTCTTTCAAAAATCAAAACTTCTATTTAAAAAAAACTGGGCTGTTGAAGCTGCTAAAAGTAACCGTTTAAGTTTGCTTCACGTCAAAATCCACCTTCGAAGGATTCCCTCCAAAAGATGCCGCTCAGAAAACTGAGTTTTTTTGCATACGTTATTTCTCAAAAACGAAGCAAAAATCAACAAAAAGAATTATGCAACAATGCTTTTCATGTCAAAACATGTCAGTCTGCGAAAAATTAGCTCGATCCTGCAAAAAATAAAAATCAGCCCAAAATGCTATATACGCCCTTTTTGCATGAAAGCCTTCAATTATAAAGAAAGTATCGCTTCTTATCCGATCACCAAAGCAAGTAACAATTCTCATTTTCTTTTTTTTCGTTCTTCATTTTCCCAGCCAATGTTAGTGAGTTTTTTCTTTCTTTGTTACCTTTTAAGAGATCTTAGAAATCAACAACCTGTATTCAATGTGGAGTCACTATACCACAAGGACAACACCACGTTTTCTCCGATCAACAAAGTTAAGCCTTGTTTGGCAGGGTTCCTACTTGGCTGGGTGACCAAATATGAATACCCTGTGCTGTAAAAAATTATTTTCTCTCTCTTTTTTTTTTCTTCCCTTTCCAAGGCAATATCAGTGACTGGAGAACTGCCAGCCTTGTGTGATGTCTTTTCTTCTATTCATTAACTATTAAATTTTGTTAATATCATTTTGCCATGTCCGTATTTATGTGTATTTATTTACAATACTGTATAAATAATAGTGAAATGCATCTTTCAAATTCTCCTCAATTCTCTTGTCTGTTGACCATCTAAAAATTTTAATCATGTGTTGAATCATTTGCAAATTCATACAGCTCGTCAATTTTGTGATTTTATGAACCGGTATCTTCTTTTTCAGCAATTGAGTACGGTTAAACCTGCATTAAGCAGACACCTTCAGGAAATAAGCTATTTATAATAATTATAACTAGCTTCTATATATAGAGACATTCGTGTGAAAGTCTATTCAATGTAGATCATTTCTGCGGTAAGATTTTGAGTACAGTGTACTTGTATTGGAAATGCAAAGAAAAATGGGAAAAATTGCTAAGAAAAAATTTAAATTAATCATTTCCTAAGGGAATCGTGTCACCTTCAGATCAAATATAACTTGAACCTCGCTATGACTGTGAAAGCTTTATACATTGGCCAGTGGATTTGATCACAAGAGTTTAACAAGAATCGATGGAAGGAAGGAAGGAAGGAAGGATGGAGCGAAACCTGCATCCATACCCATAGTTCCAGGACAACATGAAGAAGGACTTAGCACTGGGGTGACACACTTAGTGCCAACATGATCCAGGAAGTGGGAAGTACAGCCGAACCCATGGTTGTGACCACTTCTCATAAGTGACCACCTCTCCTCGACCAGTTTTCCAAAATATCAAAAGTTTCCAAGTCAAATTACTATATTTGGAACCTGTTGTAAGAGATCACCTCTCGTGAGCAACCATGACCACTTTTAGAGCTAAAAATTTGAAATTTTCTTTTGTTTTTAACCTCCCATAAATTGGATGATAAGGTGTTGTAACCATATCGCATTCCTGAGTAGTACAAGAGACCAAAGTTTCTCAATGGGAAGTACAGGATTTTTTTTCTGGAATTTAACTTTTCACATGAATAAAACATTTAAAACATGGGATAAATCTCTGAAGTTACCAGATGCTAATGAGGCAAAATTTTGACCCAACATGGTCTGTGCTCTCGTAAGGAGCCACCTCCCATAAGTGAACACCTAGGCCTTACATAATTTTGAGTGGTCGCTTACAGGAGGTTCAACTGTGCATCCAGTGTTGATTATATTCGGGTACAGTACTGACACCATTCCAATGGCCTTCCTTTAGACTGCAGCTCTGTCTTTTATGGCTGCGATTAGGTGTTCTTTTACCACATCTAACTTCCAGTGGAGAACTTCAATGATAATCCTTGCAAGCTCATCACCATTAACTGAACTCTTGATAAGCTGGAAGCATACTCAACACATCTTGACTTCCCAGTCTTGGATATAGCAAACCGAGTGCTCTTTGGCAATGGACTTCTATTCCTTTTCAAGGATGAATGAAATTAGCAGGCACTTGTTTGAATGAGAAGTGTATGTCACACCTGCCTCTGCAAAGTTCTCTTCCAAGTATTCAAGTATGGTAATTAAGCAGGGGCCCAGATTCTTGTAGCTGCAGGCATTGTTTTCCCTTTTGTACAATGCTTGCTATCAAACTTGCTTAATGCCTCAGTGATATTCTTCTCTCTTCTCTCTGTTTATGAAACCTTTTCTTTCTTCACCACAGCCTGTATGTGTTTCTTACACACAATGCAATTGCTTTGTTACAACTGATTTCTTCACTGATAGTTCTCCCCCAAGTCATGTTCGACAAACATGTTCAGTGGTCAGACCTTTCTGTCAAACACGTACAGATAATCATCACACCTGGAACGTGGATGATGAGGACTTAGCTGAGACATTATCAGAGTTCTAAGTTGGGCAGTGGACTCACAGAGCCCCTCCCTGTAACCACACAGCCATGGGCTGAATGCGGTTCATGATCTGCACAGGGTTTATTTTTATTTTTTATTTTTAGTTTTGTCAGTGACCAGACCCAAACTTACCTGTGAAGTACATTCCCCAAAAGCTGTTGAAACATTAATACACAGACAATGTTACAGATATTGTTTTCTTTATTGTGTGTAAAATATATTTTCTTTTGGTTTTATCGAAGTGTTGGATTCGAAGGGAATGATGGTGACGTTGCATCTTTCACTTTCACTACGTGACAAATAAGATCATGACTGTTTACTGTCAAGTTTATTTGCCAGGAGTGACAGTCTTTTTAGTTTTCTGAGTATTTTTCGTATTTTTAGACAAGAGAAGTGCATTGTTGTGCTGTTTTATTGAAGCGAGTTCAGAGATTGGAAGGAAAATTAAACATTTGCAAGCCAAGCGTGTCAGAACGTGCAAGGATTATGTCATTGGTAGGCAAATAACCACCGTACTAAAGACAGCTGTGGATTACGTAATTCTTGAATTATATGACTTGTGTGACTACTTTGCTAGGCCTTTACTCATGGAAAAATCCAATTAAATTCAAGAGCGTGTCCATGGGTGCACCAGGCAGGTCTGCTACATGCCATCTCACCGATTTCAATGAAACTTAGCCAGTATAAAGGGTCTACCCCAAAACTCAGAAAGACACATTGGTTTCGGTTTTGGATCTTTCAGGGGGGAAGTAGGTAACCCCCCCTGGTTTTACTAGATTTTTGTCAAGAAAATTGCCTCAATATAGGCAAAATGTATAGAGCTCTCAGAACAACTGTATTTAACCTATTGCTACCAAGTTACACATTGGTATATCTATAGTGAATGCAAGAGCCAAGTGACAGTCTATTTGATCAGCCGCTTGTCAATCAATGGACATAAATATGTGACTGTGTTTTTAGACCTTCAAATATTTGATGATTTTGAGGTCAAATATCTCCCCTTGCCAAAAAAGGTATGACACTAATTTCAACGTTCCTTTGTCCATTGATCATTATCTTTAAAAAACAGTTAAAACATCTTTGGGCACTGCCGTATTCTCGCTTTGGATGCCACTTGAAAACTGCACCTAAAACAAGCTTACTTTAACCTTATCCGTCATACAATGCTGGCAAAAGCGGCCACTAAAGAAAATAAATCGACATTTACAAGCTCGTTTAACAAGAAAACTGCACCAGAAGGAAAAGTAAGGCTAAAAGGTTTTGAGATTTTGAGAAGAAATTGATGAGATTACGCGTTTTTAGAGATACGTGTCACCAGAATATCGATAGTAAAATCGCAGTGTTTGTGATTTGACGTTTGTTATTTTGAGATTTGCTCACAAAATCAGCTGTTGGCTTTCGTACGGCATAAAACACTTTTCAGTCTTTCGTTCAGCTGTTTATTATCAAGAGGTCATGCTGTTTATAATGCTCTGAGGAGATTTCAGGGTCACATGCCGAGTTGTTGACGAGTACATTTCAGCTAGTGTGCAGCAACATAAACTTGCACAAGCTAAAAATGACATTACGAGGAATTCTTCCTTTACTGACTAAAAAGGGAATGCAGTTGTAACAAATTCGTTGGTTCAACCATGCATAATTCTAGAGGAAAAGACTGCAATTGTATTATTATTGTCACTTACCACGGGTTACCACCATCAAAAATTTCCTCCGGGAAGTATTTGTAGCATGACCTGACAACCTTTCAGAATTCTAACAAATTGTTCATCCCTTCAGTAAAGAAACGCTTTCAGAATGTTCTACAAATCTCTATAAGTACATTTATCTACTTTCTGGCCGGCATATATCCGCATTTCTTTTAAATACATGTTGTTCTGACTAAATCTGTATCTCTCTTGATCGCCAGCGTTGAATTGTGTTACATAAAGGTTGAGCCAGCAATGTGATGACCAGCAGATCTCCATGTGTTTCCCGCCATTTGCATCTTCAGTCAACTCTTCAATCATATTCAGTTGTTCGCATAGGGAAAGATAGTCAATTTGAAAAAAGTTAGATTAGCAGTAAACATTTACATTTTTTCTAGCTCACTTCTATTAGTACCTTCCCACTTGTAGTCTTCCCTACGGAGGCCAGGTAGGGCTAACTTTTTTGCTTTCTTTCAACAATCCATATCAGACTGGGGGTTTGGGTGGGATTAAGTGACAACTGACAAATTGCTAAAATTTTCACTAACAACTGAAAAATCGCCTTTAAAATGTAACGGGCTACTGACATTTGTAGTCCGTTTTACTGACAACAAGAGGGGTTTTTAATTGAGTATCGTAAAACTAAAACCAAAGTAATCACTCTCGCCAGTCACAAAGGACACAAACAATACAGTGAACCAATCAAAATCGAAGCAATAACATGTAACTGATGCAGAGGTAAAACGGGAGAAAGCGCGTTAGAGCGGGGCAACATTGGTTTTGCTTTTACTTGTGATTGAATGAGAAAATGGCGCGAGATTTTTAAGTCAATCGTGTAGCAAAGTGATGCAAAACCAATTACTTTTCGATGCTCAAATGAAAAACCACTCCAATAAAACACTTGATTGCTCTTTTATTCTAATCTTTTTCGATCCTATTTGGCTAAGAATTCTGCGTTTTTAATTAATATTAATTATTTAAGAAGTTATTATTCTTACAAACTAGTATTGTGTTCTTATCTCTTGTGACTTTTCACCTAAATCAGTTCCAACAAAACAAAATTAAGCTAAATTAAAATCAACTGATAGATGGCACCGACCAATGATGAATAGGTCATTTTACAATTGTGTGCTTAGCTATCTGGCCTATGAATGCAAGCGAGGCTGGAGGTGACCTTGCTTTGATATAGACCTCTCTGCGGTCCTCATTGCCAACTAGTGAGCATGCGAACAACTTGATTTACACAACAAAAGCAGTGAGGTCTTTATCAAGAAAAGGTCATCTGCAGCCTTGCTGCCATTCAAAATCTGTGCATGCCACTGAACAGACAACTGTAAAATGGTCAATTGTCAAAAGTTACATTTACAACTGGAATTTTTAACGTCCTATCCAGACCCTCCCTCCTACTTCTTTACAAGGTGATAATTGCACCCCTATCAAAACTAATGATCTAAAGTTCAAGTTCTCTCCTTATCTGCTGCCTTCTTCGGGCAGTTTCAGTCTCAGTAGCAAGATCATCGACATCAGCTTCCTCGTCCTCATTCATACTTACAGAGCTGGTCCTTTGTAGTTGGCCACTCTTATTCAGGGCAGAAAGTCGGCTAAAGTATCGAGTGATCTGTTGCTCTGTCAACCAGTTGATCTTGGTGAACATTTTCTGACCAGTCTCGTCTCTTAAAGACTTCATTCTAAAGGCCACATCGGAAGCGGTTGCCTTCTTACCAGTTTCTTCTCTCATCCAGAACATATCTAACAGATAGCTCTTTGGTTTTTCCGAAAAGGCCACTGATTTCCGTGTTCTCCAAAGAGCCCATCCGTGTTCCACTTGGCCAGCCGGGGCGGGGGTTGGTTGTCAGAACTGCTGGCTGATGTCTGACCACGAACGTAGCCACCACCTACGGAATGACACGCCTCCGTCCATTTCCGTTTGATCTCGTCGTACACGGACTGCTTTGCTAACTTCATCATGTGTTTCCCAACGTCCAGGTGTTTTTCGAAGGCGGCGAATGACTTGAACGTCTTCATGCATCCTTCTTCTTGACAGAACATCTCACTTAGAATTGTTCGCAATGGCTGTTGTTCCCTGCCCTGTATATCTATCACTAGAGTCTAATCCATAGACTCCCCCTCTTGCGTAGCTGAAATTTCGAAGGAACTACAGGATCCCCGTGTTTCGGTGGGGATCTCAGAGGGTGGCTCACCCTCGTCCATATTATCTGTATGGGCGCCTCAACAGTATCTGCATAAATGTAGTAAGTGATAGGATTTATCTTTTTAAGTAAACTTCATTTGCATACCCGACTTCTTGGGAAAGTTGATTTTAGATAACCGCCTAATAAGTAGATTGCTCCTCCAAACTTTTTTATTTCAAGGTTAGTTTACAATCAGACTACTTTAATCAATACAAAAAATACAATCTAAAATTACCTACACAAAATGGAACAACAGTGTTCCACTTTCCTTTGATTTCTTTTGCCATTTTCAGATTTATTCCCCTCTCAACCTTGCGCCTCCGATTGCCGTGAAGAGGATGCCAGCATTTTATTGAAGGTCTGAATCTCACCCCAAGTTCTGCACGATGTTTGGGGCATATTGTGAAATCGCGGCCATCAGAATGACCTAATAAACCAGTACGAGCTAAAATGAGCTCTTTCTCAGACGCAACAAATGTTTGAGATACTTCCATTTCTCTCAAATTTCCCATGCATGATTATTTTAGATCCGATAAGATCTAAGCTAATGATCACGATTTACGGCTGTTAAAAATCTTATCCAATTGGTTTGGATTGAACAGGCCTAACATCAACTCAGTTGAAATGAAGAAAAGCTATTTTTGAGAATTATTTACTGTAAACTTCTTAATGATGCGCTTGAGCGCTTTTGGTTACACAAATGTAGACATAACGTGTCTTTATGTACTTTGATGTCGCGAGCATATTTCTTTGGTGTCACGAAACATTACGTTGGCGTCAAGTTTCATTGTCACCGGGTTTTGAACAGTAACAATCTCTCGAAAATATATACGTATTGCAACAGAAATGCTGTTAAAAATGACAAAGGTTCTTTAAGAAAGACATCGGAAGGTCAAGGTTGACTTTTGTATCGATCAATTTGAAGCAACAACATCCTGCCCTATCACGCAGCTGTGTACCGGCTGTCTCAAAAGAGTGCTGGCGCACATTTACTGGCGAGAGGCCTAGAAAGTCACATAGCGTAACAATAATTCAAAATGGCAATAAACCAGGTCACATAGCAGCCAAATGTACTGTAGAGGTTTCCAGGACATCCTAAAAGTGTTGCTTAGCGGAAGGGATGAATAATTTGTTGGAATTCTCATTAAAGGTTACCAGGTCGCGTCACGCGACAAATACCATTTATGCGTGGAAATTTTAGGTGGCAGTAAGCCTTGGTAAGTGACAATAATAACACAATAATTGTAGTCTTTTTTAC
Organism: Orbicella faveolata; assembly: GCF_042242905.1. NCBI lineage: Eukaryota > Metazoa > Cnidaria > Anthozoa > Scleractinia > Merulinidae > Orbicella > Orbicella faveolata. The sequence continues at coordinate 12,011,312 of NW_028301547.1, read as the reverse complement.
TGGAATTATGCATTACTGAACTAATAAATTTCTTAGAACTGCATTTCCTTTTTAGTCAGTAAAGGAAGAGTTCCTTGTAATGTCATTTTTAGCTTGTGCAAGTTTATGTTGCTGCACACTAGCTGGAATGTACTTGTCAACAACAACTCGGCATGTAACCCTGAAATCTCCTCAGGGCATTATAAACAGCACGACCTCTTGATAATAAAGAGTTGAATGAAAGACTGAAAAGTGTTTTATGCCGTATGAAAGCCAACAGCTGATTTTGCGAGCAAATCTCAAAATAACAAACGTCAAATCACAAACACTGCGATTTTACTATCGATATTTTGGTGACACGTATCTCTAAAAACGCGTAATCTCATCAATTTCTTCTCAAAATCTCAAAACCTTTTAGCCTTACTTTTCCTTCTGGTGCAGTTTTCTTGTTAAACGAGCTTGTAAATGTCGATTTATTTTCTTTAGTGGCCGCTTTTGCCAGCATTGTATGACGGATAAGGTTAAAGTAAGCTTGTTTTAGGTGCAGTTTTCAAGTGGCATCCAAAGCGAGAATACGGCAGTGCCCAAAGATGTTTTAACTGTTTTTTAAAGATAATGATCAATGGACAAAGGAACGTTGAAATTAGTGTCATACCTTTTTTGGCAAGGGGAGATATTTGACCTCAAAATCATCAAATATTCGAAGGTCTAAAAACACAGTCACATATTTATGTCCATTGATTGACAAGCGGCTGATCAAATAGACTGTCACTTGGCTCTTGCATTCACTATAGATATACCAATATGTGTAACTTGGTAGCAATAGGTTAAATACAGTTGTTCTGAGAGCTCTATACATTTTGCCTATATTGAGGCAATTTTCTTGACAAAAATCTAGTAAAACCAGGGGGGGTTACCTACTTCCCCCCTGAAAGATCCAAAACCGAAACCAATGTGTCTTTCTGAGTTTTGGGGTAGACCCTTTATACTGGCTAAGTTTCATTGAAATCGGTGAGATGGCATGTAGCAGACTTGCCTGGTGCACCCATGGACACACTCTTAAGATTTCATGATGGCTAAGAGCGATGGTGCAATAATACAGTTTGTGTTGATCAAGTGATGTGGTGTCTACAGTAATCAATGAATCTTTGGAACGTGCATTGCGTTGCAACTGTAGTGCTAAGAAAACAGCTAAATTTTAGAAGTGTGGTTATAAGATCTAAAAGATCTTGTTAACCGTGTGGCCATGGGCTGAGCACGGTTCATGTTCTGTACGTTGTTTATTATTATTATTTTTTTAGTTTTGTCGGTGACCAGACCAAAACTTCCTCTTGGCCAAATTTTGAATCACGCAACCTGATTTGTTTATTTGCCAAAAGCTTTTGAAACCTTAATACACAGACAATATGTTACGGATATTGTTTTCTTTATTGTGTGTAAAATATATTTTCTTTTGGTTTTATCAAAGCGTTGGATTCGAAGGGAATAATAAATATGTTAAAAAAAGGTATTACGTCAGCCATGGAATGCGCTGACATTGAAGCTTTCAATTTGCCACGTGGTACAAAGATTGTGTTTACTTTGCAATTTTATTTCGCCAGAAGCTACAGTCTTTTTAGTTTTGCGAGTATTTTGGTATTTTTAGAGAAGAGAATTGTGCTGTTTTATTGAAGCTAGTTCAGAAATTAAATATTTGCAAGCCAAGCAAAGAATGTGTTGGAATGTGCAAAGATTACGTCATTGGTAGGGAGATAACCACCATACGAAAGATAGCCGTGGATAATGTAATTCTTGAATTATGTGACTCATGTGACTACTTTGGTAGCTCTTTACTCATGGAAAAAAACAAAGTTAAATTTAAGAAATGCACTCTCGGAATGGTCCATCAAACAAATGCTGCTCTCTGATTGGCTACATCTCTGATTGGTTTTGTGGGCTTTTAAGTTGGCTTTCTTCCTGGTGGAAAATTTTTCACCAAAACATAAAGGAAAGTGTTCAGTTTCATACTTGTTTAGGCATGGCTTGAATATTTCCCCCCAGTATTATTCTTAGCTAATTATCAAAAGCATCTTCTGATGTGAAAGGTAGTGATGTCAAAAGTAATACATGTAGAAAGACCATGGTACATGTACATATCTAGAGTCTTGTGTTGGCCATTACAGGTGTCAGTGGGTTAATCAATCTGGCCATGGCCAGCCAATTGTCTGTCTATTAGTAAAACCTCAACAGTGAAATTCACTTCAAGACAATGCCATTGTAAGCAGAATCTCCATTTTTGTAACTTTTTTGCAACAAATGTATGTGTTGAGATTATTATGTATAGTTAGCGAATGTTCCAACATAATACATTTAGTGTCAAAATCATTGTTGAAGATGTGATCAGCGACAAATATATCTGTTACCAAGACAATTTGTGTGTGGAGGTGCAGTGGCCTCATGGTTAGTGCGCTCGTCTCCAGATTGAGTGGTCCGGGTTTGAGCCCTGGCCGGGGACATTGTGTTGTGTTCTTGGGCAATACACTTTACTCCCACAGTGCCTCTCTCCACCCAGGTGTATAAATGGGTACCGGCGAATTTGATGCTGGGGGTAACCCTGCAATGGACTGGCATCCCATCCAGACTTTACCTTTACTTACCATAACAATTTGTGTATATATCTGTGGTCTTGGCAGGTCACTATGAAACAGCATGTGCTGTGTACATGTATGTATGACTCTGTGTAGATATATCTAACATGTCATCAACAATGTTGAAAGTCCTTTCTTGATATCTGTACAATAGACTGTGTGTGGAGCAAATCACCCTGACAGTGTGCTTATATGTAAAAGACATTGTTTAATTCCATCATTCAATAGGATGACGATATTCCTGCTACTGCCAGTACTTCCACCACTGATGCTCCAGTCTCGCCTCTGGAGAAAGAACAAGTGTCGTTGTCTGATCCAGTTGTAGGACTTCAACCCAAAGTTCCTAAAGATTTCCAGATTTTCATTAATCTTATCGAGTTCTGCAGGTGAGTCAGGAATTCTTTAATGTGTTGTTCTTATGACATAACTTTATTAGGGATGCTCACGCTATTTGTTTGAATGATTGCAATTTATTATACATGTAATTAGTGTTGCAATCTATGTGTGTCACATCTACATGTAAACATGGCAATCCTACCTTGTTTAAAAACTAGGATGAAACTTGTTAACTTTTGAATGGCTTACTATGTAAGTTCACTTAGTCTTATGTTTAGTTGTTTAGCTGTTTGGTTGGTTTAAAGGATTCATACATAACAGGTCAGTTTGAAACAACATGTGCTATGTGGGATGGGAGCTAGTAATTCCATTCTGGGCCTTGTATGCAACGTGACAAGACAGTTACGAGCCATCGCTCCTAGTCCAGATTATTTGAGGGAAAATCCATGCATAATATTCCTTGCTTATCATTGAGAGACTCTAGATCTGCACCATAATGCTGAGGAACAGATCACGTTTTTGGCCATTCTGAATATTGTTAAGATGCTATTCAACGTACAGTGAAGCTCAGATATAAGCGAAACAAAATACACAAGCATATGCGCATACGTGTATACAGTGTACACGCATATCCCTCATTAGTATATGAGGGATTAGTATATTGTTTCCTCTTTTCTTAACAGGCCATTGTTGTTTTCAATGACTTGACAGCTTGCCACAGAGTGAGAGAGAGTTTTCTTTATTTTGAATATGCGTATATAGTATACACATGTATGCCTTCAGACTAGACTTACATGTAGCTGAAATGAACATTGTGCAATTGGGTACTTCGCAGAAAATATAAGAGAGAGTGCTTTGCTGTTGAATCAACAATTTACTGCTTTCTTCCAAATAGAACTGGGGATAGATGCTTCAACAATCTCATCTTCAAAGAGCAACCAATTTGTGCCAAATGCAACTGAAAGATAAATCACAGTTTAAGCAAGCGATCTGCTGACATGCGCCATCACACAGAAGTTTTACTTGCAGAAAAATTGTAAACCCAATGTAAATCACATGCCATGGAAACTTTGATAAACACTCCATTCTTCAAAGAAAGAATATGTAACTGCTATAATGAATGATTTGTGCCAAATAGAAATGTAGATATCATTTCAGTTTTGACGAGAGATATAGTCAGACCTAATGAAGTCAATTGACATTTTGCAAACGACTGGCCAACACGTCTGGAAATACAGAACTTTTCCTGGAAGAAAAATTAACTAAACGTGAACGGCACGCCATAGAAACTTCAATGAATAATCCTTTCATCAAGGAAACAGTTATTTTGTTTGAATGAATAGTTTGTGTCAAACAGAGCCTGAGATATAATTTTTTGACAAGAGATCTAATTAGAGTGCTTCAGAAAGAAACATTTTGCAAGCGACTTGCCGACGCATGCCAAAACACCGAACTTTTAATTTCTTTGCAGAAAACTAAACTAAACACCAGCAACGTGCTATTGAAACTTTGATAAACAATTTTTTCATCAAGGAAAGAGTATTTCTATCGTTTGAATGAATGATTTGTGTCAAATAGAACCAGAGATATCATTTTTTTGACGAGGATCTTCAGAATGCCTCACACAATGAACATTTCACTTGGAACTTAATTGCCAACATTTGCTGAAACACAAGACATTTCCTTATAGTTTCATATTATCAAAATTAACTGAGGATTCATGTAAAGTCAAAGGTTGTTACTGGACTATTCATTTCAAAACTGTGATGACCATTTACAAAATAATTCTGTGCCCTGGAAAGTTGTTCACAGCTGTAAACTTAAAAGTAACCATGAATATTCAGTCAATGTAAACAATGTGTTTAAACAAGGAGTTCAAGCGACTGTTTCAATTTTCTTCCCAATGTTTTGGCAACTAAAGATTAAGCAAGTCTTAATAATCAGTAGTTTGTTGGTGAGTTTGCAGAGTTGGCTTGTATGCAGAATTTACCTGTTTTTTTTCAAGAAAGCCAACAAAACCTAGGTGAACAAGGCCGTGAAGACCCAATAAACCTCCCCTTTGATGACTTGGGACACAGTTTTCTCTTAGGAGCACTTAGCACAGAACACCCCAAAAGCAAAATCACCATGGAACAAATAAGCAGATCTAAGGTTATGACAAAGATCCAGCTCACAGCAAAACCATTTCATAGATGTGATATGACCATAGTCTGAAAGGTCAACACCAGTGCAGAGGTCAATGTAATATTACAAGGAGACTACAAGAATATCTTCACCAACCCAACAGCACCATGCCTTGGCCCGACACAACTTCCAATTCTTTCAGCCTATGGGTGCCACTAGATTAAAACTCTGGGCAGTTGCCAACTCCATGCACACCACAATTGCAACGTCAAGAAGGCAACCTTCACTGTGACAGATGCTTCAAGCCCAGTAATACTTGATCGTAAGATGTGTGAAGAACTGGAGTAAAACTGCAGGAAACCATGGAAGAGTTAGCAAAGGATAACACTGGCCCTGGTCAAGATACCCTGAGAGATACTATTTACATGTATGAGGGTTGGCCAACAGTAGAAGTGAATACCCCCTACTATGTGACTTTTGGAACTCAGAGAAGATCTTACAGTTGAATATGGAATTGTACTCAAGCATGATTGCATCGTGGTCCTGCCCACCCTAAGACTGGACATCCTGAAAACCATCCACCAGGGCCACCTTGGGGCCAGGGGAATGCCTTCTCAGAGTCTGATCCTCTGTTCTTTTTTTCTAGGAATCACAAATCACATCTTGTGCTTGTATAGCTAAGTGCATGACCACTTTAAATAAGATGTACAGTTTTACATTACCCTATTTGTCAGTCAATGTGAAGCTTTCCAGAAACAACAGAAGAGAACCCAAAAGGAACCATTGCTACAACCAGAGCTACCATGTAGATCATGGGAAAGACTGAGCTCTCACTTATTTGAATACATAGGTCAACATTATCTGTTGCTATCTGACCATTATAGCACGTTCCCATCATTAGGAAGCTAACTGGCACCAGTTTCTTTGCCATAATAAATCACATGAAAAACATTATTGCCGAACATAGAATCCCCTTCCAACTCCTAACAGACAATGGACCACAGTACATTTGTCAAGGGTTTCACTAGTTCACGGAGTCATACAGTATGGTATCGAACATACCACAAGCTCCCCACTATATCCCCAGTCGAATGGATTTGAAGAGCCCATGGTGCAAACTGTAGAAAATGCACTAGACAAGTGCGACGAGGAAGGAGAAGATCCATACCTTGGAATACTGTTGGACAGAACAACACTGGTTGACCAACAATTAGAGTCACCCGCAGAGTTTACTCAACAACAGAAAGTTCTGAACCACCTTACCAACTGCACAAAGAGCACTCCTCACTGGTGTTGCCAGAAATAAAGTCAAAGAGTGCCTTTATCAGCAACAGAAACAACAGGCAGAGTACTACAACTGGTCTGCAGGACCACCACTACCACTGCTACATGACATGGGGGTCAACATGTCTGTCTGACTCTAGCATCTGTATGATCCATGTAACAAGACATGGCAGCCAGGAACAGTCCAGCTACAGACTGGGGGCTGGGTACCTTTGCACAAGAACTCAACTTAAACCTAATACCGTATTGAGCGACCATTCAAGTACACAAGGGCTTCCAGTGACCACCCTACACCTAGTGGCCAAGAGAAGGGACAATGTGGACAACCAGTGGAACTGACTGAAGATGTGGCTGTCACAATGTGCTTGCCAATGCATGTTGTGAGACCCCCAGAGCCCACAACGACGGTTGTAACACCAAACATTAAACCTAGTATGTAAACATTCATTGCGAACAGTGTAACTTAATTTGTTATGCCACAAGGCATTCTTGTTTGGTGTTGTTATGCCATCTGCCTTATTGGATTTGCCAGTTGAATTTACCTACCAGTTGATAAATGTAAAGCACATTGAGCCTACTCTAGGGCATCCTGTATAGTTGCAGACATATTACACACCACTAGGAAGTTAGGAATGATTAAAGGGCTTGTCACAAGTAAGGATGGTGAAGGACAAGCAGCTGCAGTCCAAACAGCAACAGTAAAGTTGCTGAACCGAGTATTAAACTTTCTTTTTCTTTTTTAAGAATTCTCTACATTAAGCAATAAATCAGCCAAACCCAAGGCAACTGTTGTGGATGACCCAAACAGGCAGAAAAGAGGACAAGAACTTGTTAAAAGATGCTAAATTCACAGAGTGACGATGAAAGAAAGAAAAACACTGAACATTACATGTGGCTCTTTGTGGCTCTTTGTTTGACTTGCTGTTAAATAGACTTCAGAGATGTGACAAACACTATACGCATGAAATGTTTAAGCCAGACAGAAAGTGTAAATACAATTGTGGTACAACTAAAGTAAAATACATAATGTAAATGAAATTTTTAATGAAATTTACTGAGATTCCTGCATCCAATGCTGTTTTCAGCAGCATGAAAAATTAACTTAGAGTGCCTCAAAATGGTGCTATTCCCGGGATTGATCTAGTAAAGGTATACAGTTGCTATGGCATTTGTAAATAATGCTAGCCTCTCCAGCTTTCAGCTTGTTTAATTATATTCAACTTGTTGATTTCAAGGTGTGTTCTTCCAACATACTCTGTGACATTATTTGAGCAGTGGATATACATATTTGGCAGAGACATAATTGTCATGTCTACAAGGTGGGTTAAGCTCCAGCATTCTTTTAAAACTGTAGTTATGCCAAATCTTTAGATGTGCTGTGTACTTTTTATAAAAAGCTGACTTTTGTCTTTATTTGTCTGCAAGATTGAAGATGCAGAATGAATAATTTATTTAGTTTTGCATTCATGCTTATGTTGTTGAATGGATATTGTACTTTGATGTGTTTGGTGGTAATTAGAAAACAGAATGTGAATTTGGCCAGCTACTCTTTGTTGGTTCTGCAAGTTGTTATAAAATACCAACTTATGATCATCAGTAAAGAAAACATCAGACCATTATACCTGACTGCCTGTCCCCTCACCTGCATACCTTCTTTCTTTATTGACTTCTTTCAAAGAGGCTTTCAGATGTTAAAATAAATAAATAAAAAAATAAATAAACGAATGAATAAACAAACAAACCAATGAGAAAACAAAGAGACAAATAATTACACAGAGAAGACATACAGTATTGGGCAAAAGTAATCCAACTGAAGTTCGCTGAATTTTGAGCATTCTACCAAGATGTAGTCAATATTTTGTTGTGGGATTACAGGTATGCAATACATTGCATAATCCCATATAGCCGGCAACTTTCTTGAATGTTTGATTCACGTCACATGACGTCACGTAACAGAGCTTTGGGAGCATGAATATTCTGACAGGTAGACCGGGTACTGGTAATTTTGAGTGATTGTTTTTGAGAGAAGGCAGCCATTGCCATAGGGAACCCACACGCTTATTTGTGAGTTGCATAATTTTATGCTCATATTATGTTATCTAAAAACAGCAATAAAAGAGTAGAATAAACTTGCCTGTTGTCTTCCTGTTAGTTTTCATTCTGCGCCACGATTGTGTGATGCAATATACTAATGTCTTTCCGTTGATCTCCGTTTAAAATGTGGTTGTCGTGGCATCGCTTTGATCATTACTACAATATCGCTGCCTTTATGTGGCTATCATGTTTCACCATTGTCTGTCGCACGGTTCTCGTGTTTCGTGTCTCACATTTCACCGTTGCTTATTAATTCGTGTTTTGTGTATCGCATTTCACCGTTGCTTATTAATTTATTCACAGTTTGAATGTAACTGAACCGCGTGACATCACCCAGACAATGGTGAAATGCGATAGCCACATAAGGGCAGGCATACTGTAGTAACAATCGATTGAGAGCAACGTCGCAACAACCATATTTTAAACAGAGATCAACGGAAAGTACACTAGTTGTAACACTTACATGTTAATTTCATCAGCCCACCATTGTTTATATAATGCTGTGAATAATTTAAGTGAAAAGAGTTCATGGTACACTGTAACTGTATTTTTTGTTTCATATAGTACAGGTCTAACTGAACTGTTGCTAGTTACCATTTGGGACTGCAGAAAAAGAAATTGAAGGCTAAATTATACTGATGAAACACGGCAAATGCATTTGTAGAACAAGACAAATACAAAGTTAAGGTTATAGAATACACGTTCATCTTTCGTGACAGTGAATAGTTTTATTTTGAGCACCATTCTCGAATAGTTCAACAAACCGTTCAGTGCAATTTGTAGATTGTTTACATTCAAAAAAACCATTTTCACAATTAATAACATTTCAAATAAACCAAAACTCAAAGAAAAAAATTTTCTAGCAAGTCTGAATTGCAATGAAACAGTCAATAGATAAAGTAGTCACTAGTGCCCTGGAAAGGCCCTGTTGCATGACAACCTCATGGGTTGTTGAGAATGCACAATGAAGCTAGATATTAAAATAGCCAGTGGCCTTCTGTACAACAAAGAGACTACTTCATACATGTAAGTAACTAAGCTGGCTAATAAGTGTTGCAAGTTACCTGTGACTGGTTATCTAATGATATTAAGTTGACAATTTTAATACAAAACCAATACACACACAAAACCAACTGGTTCCTATTTATTTCTAGCTATTTCTAGTGTGAGCTGTAAAAGTTTCGCACTTAGATTTCTTGATCACAGCATCTTGTGCTCGCATTTTTGAATCACAGCATCTCAGGCTCAGAAAATAATGGTCGGAAAATGATGGTCAACTCTCAGATTTTAGATGAGGGTCTTGGCAGTTTGATGGGTCTCGGATTTTACCATTCTATACCCCTATTCTAAGCCATCAAAGGCTTTTTGAAAATCAAGAAATGCTAAATATATATTTCCTCAATATTTTGTTCAGCAGTGAAGCTTAATACGGTACATCAGATATTTGCCTAATGTTGTATGCTAAAATTTATGTACCCAGTATGCCCTTTGGTAATGATTTAGGGAGAACCTTTTTCATCCTTTTGCAAGAGCTTTTGTTGTGATCTTATAGTCCACATTAAAAGGTTAGAAATGGAATTCCAAACACTCCTAGATTGTGCCTCTTTACACTCAAACAAAATAGCATAAATGGTGACTAACATGTGCTATTAATGTGCAATAATTTTGTCCTACATGTATTTGCAGTTTTGTTGGTCTGGAACAATACATTTCTTTACCTTGCATCCTTTCACTCATGTACATCCCAGAATAAATCAAAATCAACAGCAATATACCTGTACACATCAATTTCTGATAAGTAGTAGTTTTGTATAATGGAAGTCTGCATTGTTGCTTTGTAGGTTTCCAGTTGTCAGTGGATTCTATAAATTGTTGGAAGTTTGCATGAAAATCTGCGACAAGCTGTTTTTCTTCAAGGTAATAGTGGTTCCTCATATTTTTCAATATCATGGACACTTATTCCACTTTGCTTTACATTGCGTTTGTGGTCAAAGTGTGTAGCTTAATGCGTATTTAATTGCACATGAAGCTTTTGATAATTGTAGGGATAAAAATACACATGGGATCACATGAGAATTCAAAATTTGTGAATGTAAATTTTTTGACTCATGTAGATATTAATGCCATGCATGACCTCACATGGGAAATCGTATGCTAATGTTTGCCATTAAATGGGCAAAACTTATAGCAATCAAATGGGTAGTTACTGCTTTTGCAGAACATTCCAATGGTTTGGTAACTGCATATGACAGGTAAGCCTTCTTAAGGTGGCTCAAAACAGTTTCAAACACTTTCCAAGACTTAGATTTTGATGGGTCATATAACCACTCTTTATCAACTGATGCAGCAAAAACTGCCCAGTCACTGGTGAACACGTTGCTATCAATGATTAAGCAGTTTTTTTGATACGATGATTGTAGCATCAAGCAAATAAAGAGTGGTTATAACGACCCATCAAAATTTAAGTGCTGGAAAATGTTTTGAGCCACCGTAATGATTTGGTCAATGATTTTTGGTTGGCCGAATTCGTCAATAATTTATGAAAAACTCTTAACACAGATCAAGCTGTTAAAATCACTAAATGCCTTTTGTTTGAACATTTAACATTGAACATTTTTGAACATTTGCGGCCTTATGTACAACAGAATGCGAAGAAGATAGGTGAGGAGGTTTGAACATTTAAGAGCAGCTTTTTCTATATCTGAATATCAACTAGTCCTGGAAGTAGTAATGGAATTTCTTCAAAGTCGTGCAGACTGAAGCCCTATGGGCACTGGTTACAAAAATATCTGGCCAAACGAGGGTCCCTAGCACTTTTTGTGGGTCACAATAATTATCTTTACAGCCCTCCAAAAAATTTCTTCAGCCATTTATCAAAAAATGTGCCATGTCTATCACCCATTGTCATTGTATCAGCCTAACAATATACCTATTCACTTGAATACACAACACAAGTTTCTTCAAGCAAGAAATCAATTCAAAATGGCAGATGCTTATGCAAGTGTCCTGGATGTGCAATTGTCACCAGTCTCTCCAACTCTGCCAAACTCAAGTGGCAACCATGATTTTCTGAAATTTGCGAACGCAATTTGCTCAACTTTTTCTTCGTTTCTCAAACAACAGAACGTAACTGACTTGTCAAGGCTAATGCAGTAAGTTCTCCCTGTGGGCTCTTGCATCCTGGGATGCATAAAAGTTTTGAAAATGCATTTTTGAGTATTTTTTTGCATAAAAATGCACAATTTCTGCTTTAATGCGATCCCTGCCTGACTCTCTCTGGAGTCTGCCATTGGTTGGAGTGTCCAATGACTATTGTTAGAGTGACAATATGGTCAACGCAAGACTTATCTTTCCTGAACCCTGCTGATTACATTGCAGTTGTTTGTCCAACCTTTCAAGGGTGATGCAGCAGAATTCCTTGTTGGGAATAGAAAGGAGCATGATTCCACCCCAGATATTACAAAATCCTAGATCCCCCTTTTTGGATGTAACATTCCTGTTGTGGTGTAAGGGTTAAACTTAAGACCAAGTTTACCAGAGGACCAGGCAGGGGTGATACAAGCCATCTCCCCTTTTTGGATGAAACTTTGCCAGATTGAAGGTACTACCCAACAACTCTAAAAGACAAAGTGGGCCAGTTTTGTGATTTTCCCTTAGGAGTTAGACCACCCCCCCCCCCCTGTTTTTTTCCCCAAAATCCCCAAAAATGTCACTAAAATAAGCATCAAATTTAAACATCTCTCCTGCTTACAGAATAAATTGAATTTTATTGGTATTTCACACAAATAAAGATTGGACCTATCTTTGTTCACACCAGGAATTTCAAGTCATTTGAAGTGACAGGTGCCAATCAAGGAATGTCATTTCCTACCCATGTCATGCAACATTTAGCTATAAGGCAAATTAGCTCAAATTCTGACTCAAATATTGCTTAAGTCCAACTTTCTAAATCAAAACTAATTTCATCACAGTTTAGAGTCACCCTTGGCCTAATGAAATCAAGAATAAAAATTTTGGCATGTGTTTTTTTTGGTAACAAAAGTTGGTCAAACAACATGACAAGAGGTTAGTTTTTAACAAAGAGACAAGGGTGAAACCTAAAAATATTAGATATTATACGATCAGTTCATCAAAGTTTTTCTATGTTAATGTCATTAACAAAGTCTGAATATTATTTAGGGCAGTGGAAGCTCAATGAATGCAAAACTCTTTGCAATACCTCTTAACCCTCAGATGTAAAACGGGGGGTGGGGGTTGGATGACATCCCCCAATAAGGTATTTTCAAAATTTTGAAGATGGTTTACTCTAAGGGGCTGAAACTTTCAGTAGCTGTTCATTCATCCTTCACGAATATTTTGATATGTCAATTGTGTGTCCATCATTTTTTGTTTGCATAGCAACCACTAGTTTCATGTAGGTTGGGCCAAAACTCAACTTTTTTGACCTAATTCTGTATTTTTTCCCAGTTTTCTTCATCAAATTCCAGACATTCACCAATATGTACATTTCATAAGCATTTTGGCTTGATTTTGTATCAATTTCCGTTATTTCTTGACTTTTTAAGAAATAAGTAAAATCCAAGATGGTGGATCCAAGATGACGTGTCAAATGACGTCATTTGGCATCATATGACATCACAACCAACAAATATGGTATCATTTTGTAGAACAAGCTCAGGGCTATCTAATCAATGTAAATTTATTTCACTGTGCCTAAACAGAGCGCAAACTCAGGAGGGTTCCATCCATTTCCCTGTTCTACCACGGTGGGGGTGCTAGTTAGCTTGTACATTTTTGGGTTAAAATAACAGTGCAAAACACCTCAATTCTATTTGTACAATTTAAATATGGGAATAAAGGGCCATGATATTTGAATTCTAAAACATTGACTAGTTAGATGAGAGTTTTTCTGGGCAAATCTCACTTTTTAGATCACCTTTGAAACCCTGCTCAATCATCACGGGCAGGTCACATGCTTGATGTTGCAATTAATTGTTGTCAACTCTTACGTTACACTCAGCATACAAACTCATCAATCCTGAGAAGTATTCTTTGCTGACATTATTGTTTGCTCTCATATATTAACTCTTGAGCTCACCCAGTGAATATTCATTTCATGCGAATCGAGTTAATAAACATCTATGATTTTTTTTACTTTGCTGCATCAGGCAGGCAAGTAAATCTTAATTGATATAAAGATAAACATTGTGCATATAATTTTGAAAGCATGGGAACAAGAACCAAAGACCTTGATCAGCAGCAAATAATATCACCAAGTGATAATTAATAGTTTGTTGTTGTTATTATCATTATTTATCATATTTATTTATATTTATTGTTGTTATTTACTATTTATTACCACTGCGCAAGGGATTTGAATCTCTATTTATAGATGTGCACACTTCAATGATAAGAATGGCTTCGATGTTTAGCTCAATTGTAACTTTTTGGAAAGAAAAGCTCGACAATACCAGATGTTACCTTTGTTCTCATCTCATCCACTCACTTGCCAGCCTTAGAGAGTGCAGAGGCATTAAGATCGTCAGATATGATTTCAGTGATCCACAGGCTGGAAAGGACCTCTGTGACAGAAGAATTGCCACAGTGCAGAGCCATGTGTGTTGTAACATAAATGAAGGCCAGGACATTAAAAGTACTAGTGATATCCAATGGTGGGTTGAAGGGTGTCATGCATCAATAATATTGTTAAGACTCAAGAGTCAGGCCAGACCATGAAGCACACAATGTCTGGGATCCTGTGTCTAAATTTTTTTAGCTTCAAGTCCGAAGGTTTGAAAGTGTAGAAGGCTTATGATATGGGCCCTGGTAGACGTTCACACCTGCACATGAGGAATGGATATGGAAGACCTCAAGGGCCTATGTACAGACTTATGTATAGAGCAGCCCTTAAATGTACTGCAAGAGAGACTGCTACTTTTACAGCGAAGAGTTTGACGTGTCAGCTCCAACAGCCTCAGTCTAGGCATAGTTAATAGAAGGGGATTATTATGAAACTCAACAAAGTTCTTTGTTGTATGTTTTTGTTCTCTTTTTTGGTCTTGACCGTGCACAAAACACAATTGTTGTGTACTACTGACTGAGTAACTGCCCAATAGAAACATTTTGGTTACGTAATTCATGCAGAGTGTATGGGCGCAAAAACAGATTTTGCACAGTTGTGGACCTCCCAACACAAATCTTGGCATCTTTGTTTGCTCCTTTGATGTTTGCCGGGCTTCACAAGCATTCCTATCTATTAACTATGGTCTAGGACCTCGCAATCTATTGAAGGAGAGTCCCAAGTTGTCAAAGCTACGAGAGTGTATTCCTCCTACCCTGAAGAGGGATTCACAAAAGCATACCAATCTTTTGCAGTCTGCAGAGATGCATGGATGCGGGTAAACACCTAAAGAAGTTGGAGAGAAAGGGCATAGACAGCATCAAGATAAAATGGGTTGAAATCCGAAACGTCCTTTAGTGATCATGATCCACATGAGAAATCTCAAAGGAATGGGTCTGAAAACATCACGAAGAGGAACCCGCTTTCCTGAGAAAGTGAACACATATCTGAAAAGAACATTCTTGGAAGGTGAGGGGACAGGATGAAACTGTAGTGAATGAGTGCAGTAAGATGAGACTGTGCAAGACAGTAGTGGTAGGAAAATGTCCAGCAAAGAAGAGTAGCTTGCTGAAGAGTAAATAGCCCAGTACTTCAGCATGTTGTCTGTAATGTACAGAAGTGGCCGACTAGCTATTCACCAGGCTGATCTGATTCCGTCTCAAGATGAAGCAGAAGAGATCTTGACCAGGCTTGCAGTGCGAACACAGTACTATACTTGCCAGCTACTTTACCATCCACCATGTAGAATATGTAATACAGTCTTGTGACCAGAAAAAAAAACAAATCAGTTATTTCACAGGGCTTTGGAGCTACAGATATACTCAGGAGGTTTCTCAGCAGAAAAGAAAACGATGGCCAAGAGCCAATCAAGCTTCTTGAGTGCCTAGAAAAATTTAAAAAGTTCAACCGGGACAAACCTTGCTAAACCTAAGGCACTGGTGCCATGTATGTTGTCATGTGTGCTCGCTTGGACCCTAGGTTTTAGATAATTTCAGCTACTAGATCTTCTTGAGGCTCAATTTTTCCTCAGAATTGCAATTTTTTTCACACATCTTATTACTCACAGACATGCGATTATTTACAATGTTTTGTGCTAAGATCTTTCAGGTATAACCTTTATCTGCGGTTAATTCAGTGTAGGAACTTTCAGAGGAAAAACGCATTTTCATAAAAGCTTGCTAAAGCTCAATCTTACAGTTCAAGTATGATATACAACTGCATGTGTTTAGCAAGATTTACTTGCATGCCTGATGCAGCAAAATGAAAGTTTCAAGGGTTTTTTGAACTCGGAATGAGAGCAAACAATAATTTCAGCAAAGAATACTTCTCGGGATTGATGTATGCCAAGTGTAAAGTAAGAGTTGACATTAATCAATTGCAAGATCAAGTATTTGACCTGTGATGATTGAGCAGGGTTTCAAGAGTAATCTAAAAAGCAAGATATGCTGAGAAAAACTCCCATCTAACGAGTCAATGTTTTAGAATTCAAACATCACAGCCGTTCATTCCCATATTTAGATTGTACGGATAGAATTAAGGCGTTTTGCACTGTTATTTAACCCTTGGGCATACAAGCTAACTCGTACCCCCACTATGGTGTAAAGGGGAAATGGAAGGAACCCCCTCTGGTTTTTGTTCTGTTAACGCGCGGCATACTAAACTTACATTGATTAGATAACCCTGAGCTTGTTTTACAAAATGATACCATATTCAATGGCTGTGATGTCATAATGTCAAATGACGTCATTTGACCTGCCATCGTGGATCCGCCATCTTGGATTTTACTTTTTTCTTAAAAAGTCAAAAAATAATGGAAATTGATTCAAAATCAAGCCAGAATGCATATGAAATGTACAAATTGGTGAATTTCTGGAATTTGATAAAGAAAACTGGAAAAAATACAGAATTATGTCAAAAAAGTTGATTTTTGGCCAGACCTACGTGAAACTAGTGGTTGCTATGAAAACATAAATAATGATGGACACACAATTGACATATCAAAATATCCGTGAAGGGTGAATGAACAGCTAAAATAAATGAAAGTTTCAGCCCCTTAGAGTAAATCGTCTTGAAAATTTTGAAAATACCTTATTGGGGGGATGACATCTATCCCTAACCCCCTCTTGTACGTCCGAGGGTTATGGGATATTGCAAAGAGTTTTGCATTCATTGAGCTTCCACTGCCCTAAATAATCAAAGACTTTGTTAATGACATTAACATAGAAATAACTTTGATAAACTGATTCTATAACATCTAATATTTTTAGATTTCGCCCTTGTCTCTTTGTTAAAACTAACCTCTTGTCATGTTGTTTGAACAACTTTTGTTACCAAAAAATAACACATGCCAAAAATTTTAGTCTTGATTATGTCAGGCCAAGGGTGACTCTAAACTGTGGTGAAATTAGTTTTGATTTAGAAAGTTGGACTATTTGAGTCAGAATTTGAGCTAATTTGCCTCATAGCTAAATGTTGCATGAGATGGGTAGGAAATGACATTCCTTGATTGGCACCTGTCACTTCAAATGACTTGAAATTCCTGGTGTGAACTTCAACAGCATTGAAGAACTCGTTCTTGTCTTTCCTGGCATTCTTCCTCACATCTTTATTCAATTTTTAATAGCTTTTTAGATCTCTTTGTGGTCCACTGTTTACACCCATTAGTCTAATCCTTAAGACATCTCCCCTTTGCGTGATCAAAGACCAGTTTTTAACTTGGAAAATATTATTTTCCAAGGTGTAGGTGTGTGTGGAGTGATTTCACTCCATTACTCTTTCACTCCTTTACTTTATCACTTCTTGTTAGACATTACATGGGGGGACTCCCATGTGAAAAGGTCGGGGATGCTTGGTGGAGAATTTAAATTAAAGCCCCAAAGGAGACCAATCTGAGTGTGGCTTGAGCTTTAAAAGATTCTTAAAAGATAGCACTTAGAAGGGAAGAGGCTCGATGACCAGCCTCTGTTCAGGAAAGGAGCCAGCGCTAGTAGACCAGATTCAAGAGATCTTTGGAAATCAAGCCTAAGATCAGAAATATGAGTGGTATTTTAAAATATGTTTTCTTCTAATGCACCCAAAAAGATACTTTGACAGCTAAAAATAATGGCATTTTGTCCTGAACACCCTAAGAAAGACGAATTAAAACTTTGAATTTTATACAGGACCCATGTTGATAGCAGTTTTTATAACTGAAATGGTCATCCTGCATAAACATGTTTATATAGATATTTATTTATTTATTATTACCCCTAACCGAGACGACCAGCATCTCTGATCTTTTCATATGGAAGTCCTCCTTGGGTTTCAAACATTCTTTTGACAGTCACTTGCACCATGTCAAGTTGGTTATATTTGAGAGGTAGAAGGAGAAACAATTTTTTGACTGTATGGAAAAGAATTGTGATTCTTTCTTAGTGATTTGATTGTAAGGGGAAGTCTTCATGTTTTTTTTCACAAACCTATGTGATACTAGCAGCAAGCATACTGTGAGTTCAAAAGCAATCAAGATCGAATGATTAAAAGTTCCAGACAATTTTTAAACACAAGAAATGGAAAGAGAAATATGGCCTTTTGGTGAATGGTTTCTTGACATAAACATGTGCGTTTAAAAAAAGAATGAAAAAGAAAAGAAGAAAGAAGTTTTGCTTCCTATCAGATTCGAACTTATATTCATTCCCGCTTTCGGGGCTAATTACTAACCCACTGTGCCACTTGTACAGTCCACTAGTTAGAGAGCGAAAATGTTAACAATATACACATGTATGCGCTGAAATGCTGCGTATTTTACACAGCAGGCTCAAGTAAGTTGCGAATCAAAGTCAATATAGTTAATATAGCCATGATTAATATTTTAAGAAACGAACTGGAAAATTGAGGAAAGACCAAATTGTATGTTTCACTTATAATTTTTCGGTACAGTAACTAAATCAATTTGGAGATGGCAAGATGATATGAACAAATTGGTTGATGAAAAGAAGAAAGAGACATAACACAGGACTGGGAGTTCTGCATGCAATGATATTGCCTTGGAAAGGTAAACAAGAAAGAAAAGAAAAAAGAAAACATTACAACACAGGGTATTCGTCTTTGGTCACCCAACCAAGTACTAATCCCTCTGAACAGGGCTTAACTTTGTTGATCAGAGGAAGTGTGGTGTTGTCCTTGTGGTATTGCCCGATTCCATGCTGAATACTGTAGTTTATTTCTAAGATCACAGATTTTGAAGCCCACACTCGAAACTGACCCCAGAACCTACGATCGTAAGTACCTAACATACTGAAGATCGGTTTTAGATCTCATCAAAGATATAAATTATGTGCAACTTTCTGTGGATGGAGTGTGGTCAAACTTTACCACACAGGGATAAAGATGGTCTACACCAAGATGAAGAAGCCATCAGAAAGGTAATGCAAGGGGAGGAAATCACTTGTACATTGTGAATATTGGTGGGGAAAATGAAGAACAAAAAAATAAAGAAAAGTGGAAAGAAAAGTTAAATGAGAACCTGAAATAAAGGTATTTTATTACTTGGTCCTGCATTCAGTAAGCAGTAGCTTTGGTTATCGGAGAAGAAACAGTGCTTTCCTTGTGGTAAGGAAAGTACTGTTCCTTCTCGGACAAGAATTTGTGGGGTCATGTTTCCTTCTGTATTCAATTACAGTTGCATTTTGCACTATTTTGTAACATTACCAGTGGGCTGTGACTTCATTTTGTGCCTCTCTATCTCAATATATGTGCATGAAGGGAACAGTTAGTTAGCTCGATAATGATATATGACTTAGCTTCGGATTAAAAACTCAGTTTGGTGGCGTCACAGTTTCCACTGTTTACAGACGATTCATTTTCCAAGTTGAGTGGCTCACAGCCACCTTTATTTGGACAGCCATTCCTTTCCATCACTTGCCCTTCCACCTACAGTAAGACCACATTGCATGATTCTTGCCAAGTCTTTATCAGTCCTGCCCAGTAATTGCCAAGGTGATTTTTCACAAATTCAAGGCCGGGCAGAGTACATGTTGTTTACTGTAGAGTTGAACATCTTCAATGTCTCATTGCACTTCAGAGTAAGGATGTTATGTCTAAGGTATGGTTTGGATAAAGAGTCATAGCTGGCCCTAATTTTCACCTTAAACATGCCCAGTAGTGATCAGAGGCAGTGCCTGCCCCTCCTTTTACAGCTCTCACATCCAGCAAAGGTGTAATCCAATTCCTGGCATTTGTCTTGATTTGAAGTTGTTTCATCGGAGAGGTCTATATAGCTTTTTGAACATCTCTGTGGGGAACAATGGGTCCCTCATTATGACTAACTCACTGAAAATACAAAATCTGTGAATGGCTTTCTGTTCTCACTCATGCAGCCCAATCCATGGTGCCTCAACACCCTCCTTGTCAGTGTTAATTGTAAGGACTTATGTTTAAGACACCCATAAGAATTTTGATGTCTTGTATAGGTATATGGTTTTAGACACCTTGGAGACGTCTGTAAAATTCTTTTTTTTGCTGTGCCACTGGTCTTGTGTTAATTAAAACTGAAATTCCCAGTTTTTGTCTTAACCAATGCAAGGATCATCTATTCCGAACAATCTACTGAGAAAAGTTAGGACAATATAGACATCATGTATGTTCCGAGAAGGACCCTCCGTATTACTTTAAAATGTTGTTAATGGGGATATTTGGATTTTGAAAGAAAGAGACTGGTGTTTCTTTTGAAGAACACTGCTCTCATATTTCTTGAGATAGTCTTCATTTAGTATTTCACTGTTTTGGTGGAACAATTGTGGCATCATCACTTTCCTCATTGGCATAATACAAAAATGTGATAAGATATTCCAAAAAAGGAAAAAGCCTTGCAAATAAGCAGCAATCAATTTTTTTTACTTCAGAGGCACTTTGAAGTAAGCATTTCTGTAATAAGGACATTAAAATGTTTCTGTACATCCTTAACTGTGCCTGCAATTAATTTCATAATTTCACCATGCCTTGCTTTGAAAATGCACTTAGCGAAGCATTGTAACCAAGTAAAGGGAAGGTTTCAAATGAATTGTTAGTTCTGCTTGCAGTTTATGATTCTGGTAAATGTGGTTGATGACCTGTGCCATCTTTTCAGTGTATGAATTATCTCCAGTAAATTCTTATCGTACATGTAGTGTTCATTGACAGAGAGACGCTCTCTACCAATAGTCCCTGTCTGAGGAACTTACCCGGATGGATAGCAATACTCATCCGTAAAAATTTTTCTGTAAACAAGCTGGCTTATAGAAAAAAGGTTGAAAGATGCAATTTGTTGTAATGAGTACATTTTGATCTAGATAATAAAGTGATTCAATATGAGTTTTGAACTGAAGGATGGAAGAAAATTCAGCAGTGAATAATAAAGACAATAGGGTGTTCATATCTCCACACTATCGGTCTGATAGTTGGCCCTTAGAAATTTGATGTTCTTCAAACTAGCGAAATTATTTGTTTTGAGAACATCAAATTTCTGTGGAGCAACTATCAGCCGATAGTTTCACAACAGAGACACTCTATGGACTTACGGACATATATGGACAAATAATTAATCAGTCTAGGAGGTTTAACAATATCCAATGTTTTCAACCATACAAATCCTACCATCTTGCAGCTAAACAGGCCCGTTCAAATGTGGTTGCTAAATGATTGCTGAGGCTATTACTTTTTAGTATCACCCAACTTGTGGACTAATGCAAATCATGCATTTTGATTGGCTACGCTACTAGGGGACTATTAGTAATAGTCATTGAGTAGCGAAATTGGCGCCATCGAGCCTGACACTTTCTTTCGTTTTATTCCCAAATAAATATTTCTTCAACTTGCATTTGCTAACTTTATTATTACCTTTTCTGTCCAACTAGTTGGGTGATACTAAAACAATTAGACCCATAGCCCTTGCGGGCTACGGGTCTAAGACAATATCTGGCAGAGAAAGTGCTGTTTTAGACATTTATTTGCATTATTGTGAGACTAACAGACCAATTTACAGAACTGTAAGTGTTTTCTGCCCATATTATCTTTCTGCAAGTTTGTGAATCCCATTTTTTGGATTTCTGACCACTCTGCATCCATCACCCATAATCTAACTGTGGTGGAAGGTTTATTGAAAAAATGTAAATATAAGAAAATCTTAAATCTTCTTGATGATCTTCATTGTGTTATTATTAAGACATGAATTTATTGCATTAGAATGTAAAGGTGGAAAGTCCAGACCTTAACAGTGAAGACTTAGACATGGAAATTGTAGATTCCTCTGACTGTATGACATGCTTTGTGCTCTTTCACAAGTTCACAAAAGAGGTATGTTGCATGTTGCATTAAAAGAGGTCACCAAGGAGTTTAATCATCAGGGAATTAACCACTAAAAATTAATGTGTTATTTTCCATAGTGTTTACCCTCTACATCCTTGCTTTACCCTTCTCTTCTGCCAGTCCAACGCTTGGCCTTAAGGATGGGTTCTTATTAATTTTGTTACCACTTGTTCTATATCCTTGTTTTTGCTTTTGAAGTTGCCTACATAAAAGCTGTTGTGTATGGCCATTATGACTGTGAATGGCCATTAGACAAGTTAATATCTTCCTCAGTAACGGTTCGGAGCTTAACATTCTCAACAGAGAATACGTGACCACCACTTACATCATACCTTTGAATGACATTTGGTCATTAAAATATTATTTTGATAGTGTATGTCCCCTTGAGCTCATTGACCAATTGCAACAATCATGCAGTACCATTGTTTTTTACAAGATGACACGTAACACATTACCTGCTCCAGTTTGTATCTTGAATCATAAGACATTTCCCATTCATGAGTTACAACTACTGAGCCCAAGCCTTTTTTTCAAAACACAGGCCTTTTCACAGCAAGGTGCTGATCAAAATCTGATTACTTCATTATATTTGTTTAACTGGTACTGTTTGTTATGTATGGTAGCCTAGGTAGCCTCGGTACTAGGGTGCATGCTAGCCTTGTTATATATATAAGGAAGAATGACTTTCAAAATAAACCGTTATTTTGTTCTTGTGGTATGTTTCTGTCTACTTGTTGAAACATGGTGTCAGAAGTGATCCTATGGACCCAATAAGAATACCTACATTTACCACAGAAGGATTAGCGGAAGAGGGACAGCCGAGTGGCAGCAGAGAAGATAGAATAACTCAGCTAAAACCACCAGCGCCACTTGATTTCAAAGCTATAAATTTGGCTGACAGTTGGAAGAGATGGTGATAAGAAGTAGAATTGTACATGGATTTAGCAATGTGTGGCAGAGAGGAGTCAACGAAGGTGAAGCTGTTTTTGTATTTAGTTGGGAGTCATGGACAAGAAATTTACAGTACGATGACATTCGACGCACCTGGACACGAACAAAAATTTGAAGCAGGTTATGGATGCATTTGACAAGCACTGTAATCTGAAGAAAAACGAAACTGTTGAGAGGTACAAGTTCTTTTTGCGTTTTCAAAATCCAGGCGAATCACTAGAAAAGTTTATTACAGATCTGAAGCTTTTAACGACCACTTGTAACTTTGGTGACCTCAAAGATTCACTGGTGAGAGACCAGATAATCTGCATTCACAACAAGCAGCTCCGTGAAGACCTCCTCAAGGATCCATGTCTTGATCTGCAATGATGCCTTGATGCCTGTAGAGCAGCTGAATTATCCAAAGCATGAAGTAAAACCTTGGAAGGCAAAAATGTAAATTTGTTGAGAGATCAAATGAAGCGTGGTAAAGCATCTGATGACAAAAGGCGTGAGAAGGTGGATAAAAGGCGAGAAAGTGTCGAAAGGTGGAAAAGGCGGAGAATGACAGGCGTGAAAATGAAAGTCCTATGCACTACGCGTACCGTAAGGAAACAAAGAGATGTAAATATTGTAGTGGAAAACATTGAATCGGAAGTGAAATTGTCCCGCGTTTGGCAAGAGATGCTCGGCCTCTGGAATTATGAATCATTTTGTTCTCATTGTATGGCTAAGGCAAATGTAAACGTGGTTGAGAGAGGGAGTGGAAGCGCTGATGAATACTGCCACACACTCGAGTCATTGGGTGAAAGTGAAATACTCCATGTCCATTCTGCAAGTGATCATGAATATGCGAGAAAGCTGTTTGTTACAATAAGCCTTGGAAATTCGATGGTGAAGTTTCAGTTGGATAGTGGAGCAACTTGTAACTTGCTACGCACAAAGTACCTTGAGGATGGGAACGAACTAACACTGACCAGGAAATGGCTCACAATGTACAACGATACAATGATAAAGCCTTTGGGTATGTGCACGATGGAAGTACTCAACCCGAAAAACTCCAGGTCTTATCATGTGGAGTTCGTAGTTGTTGACAGTGATAGGGCCATACTGATCCTGGGAAACCAAACCATGCAGCAGATGAACCTGATTAGGGTGCAACAACACAATGTGATGTCAGTCAACACCAGTCAAGCTTGCTTCACTGCTGAACAACTCTTAAAGGATTATCCCGATGTCTTCAAAGGTACTGGAAAATTGGAGGGTCAGTACAAGCTTGAAGTTGAAGATGGTGCTACGCCAGTGGTTCATTAACCAAGGAGAGTTCCTGTAGTGCTCAAGGGTAAACTGAAGGAAGAACTGGAGTGTCTTCAGAGCCCTGGTATCATAGAGCAAGTCACTGAGCCTACACCATGGGTTTCAAGTCTTGTAACTGTACAGATCGAGTGTGCATTGACCCTAAAGACCCGAATCAAGCGTTAAGGAGAAGCCACTACCCGACCCTGACCATAGACAAGGTACTTCCAGAGCTTTCAAGGGCAAAAGTGTTCTCAACAGTAGATGCAAAGAATGGATTCTGGCATGTTGAACTTGACGATGACAGCTCATGCCTGACAACTTTCAATTCACCCTGTAGACAATTTCGTTGGCGTCGCCTTCCCTTCGGGCTTTGCACAGCTCCAGAGGAGTTTCAGCGGAGACTGAACCTCACCCTAGAGGGCTTAAAGGGCATCTGCACCATTCACGATAACATCCTGGTTTTTGGTGAAGGCTCCACAGTAGATGAAGTGCTAGTAGATCACGATCGAAATCTGCACTCACTGATGCAGAGGGCCGTGAGTAGAATGTTAAGCTGAACAAGGCCAAAGTGAAACTGCGGTGTGAAGAAGTTCCTTTCTTGGGTCATCTGATCTTGAAGGACGGTCTTAAAGCAGATCCAGCAAAGATCAGGGCTGTCTTGGAGAAGCCAACCCCAACTGATGTGGCCAGTGTACGCCGGTTCATTGGATTCACAAATTACCTGAGCAAGTTTCTACCATGTCTCAGTGATCTATGGGAGCCCCTCTGGATACTCACACTCCCTGATGTAGGATGGTTCAGGACCAACCTTCATGATAGTGCAGTCCAACAAGTGAAACAGCTGGTTACCAATGCTCCAGTTCTCAAATATTTTGATTTGACAAAGGGCATCACCCTGCAGTGCGATGCTCAGACAAGGGGCTTGGAGCAGTCCTAATGCAAGAGGGCCACCCCATTACATATGCAAGCCGCATGCTGACAGATCCCGAAACTCACTATGCGCAGATCGAGAAAGAGCTCCCTGCTGTTGTTTATGGACTGGAGAAGTTCCACACCTACACGTATGGGAGACAAGTAACTGTGGAATTGGATCACAAATCATTAGAAGTGATCGCTAAGAAACCACTCCTCATAGCGCCAAAGAGGCTCCAGCGCAAATTTCTGAGAGTTCAAGCCTACTCAATCAACCTTGGCTGTAGGAAGGGGCCCACCATGTACCTGGCTGACGCTCTGAGCCGGGCGTATCTTCCCTACGACTGAAGTCAAACAATTGCTTCAGAAGTCAAGAGCATCAACATGACGCAGGATGCGTGCCTAAAATCATCTACTCTCCAGGAAATCAAACAGCACACAAAGGACGACAACCTTCAAGAGCTAATCAAGGTTACCAAGGCAGGCTGGTCCGAGACAAAGGGGGAGCTTTCTCATCTCGTATTACCGTACTTTGGAATACAGAACGAACTGAGTTTTGATGATGATGTGGTTGTCAGGGGAGAGAGATTAGTGATTCCAAAATTGCTTCGTCGAGACCTGATGCGTCGCTTTCATTATGCGCATTGCGGTGTTGTCAGTGGCCTGTTGCGAGCAAGAGAATGCACCTACTGGTCAGGCATGAGTAGTGAGATCCAGCTGTTCATTGAAACATGTGATGTTTGCAGATCCTACAACAAGAGACAGCCTAAAGAGAC
The DNA here is from genome assembly GCF_042242905.1 of Orbicella faveolata. Taxonomy (NCBI): domain Eukaryota; kingdom Metazoa; phylum Cnidaria; class Anthozoa; order Scleractinia; family Merulinidae; genus Orbicella; species Orbicella faveolata. Next base: position 11,985,507 of record NW_028301547.1, on the reverse strand, counting down.
CCTGATCTCACACAAAGTCCCAGATAGACCTTGAGCCAAAGTTGGAATTGACCTGTTCAGTTACAGGAGTCATAACTACCTCATCTGTGTGGATTACTACTCCTCATTTTGGGAGGTTGATCTTCTTGAGGAGACATGGTCACTAGGCATGGTATTCCAGAAACGTGCATGTCAGACAACAGCTCACAATTTATTTCAGATGAGTTTAAGGAGTTCTGTCATCATTGGAGTTTCGCTTATGTGACAAGCTCCTCGACAAGTTGAGGCAGCTGTCAAGTCAGCAAAGACAGTTATGAAGAAATCTAGAAAGGCCAAGACAGATCCATATCTTTCACTGCTCGAATACAGGAACACGCCTAGTCAAGGAATGGACAGCAGCCCAGTGGTACAACTCATGAGCAGACGGACCAGAACCCAGGTCCCTGCCTTGCCGTGGCTCCTCAAACCAGTCGTTAATCATAATGTCCACAACAAGCTGCTAACTACCAAAGAACGTCTAGCGATTAATTACAACAAGGGAGCCAAAGATCTTGCAGAGCTTAAAAGTGGAGATACGGTGCGTTTAATTCCCCCTCGAAGTCTAACTAGCGAGACCATCAAAGCAAGGTTGAACAAATCTGTGGAAACTCGCTCGTACGAAGTGGTTACTGAAGATGGTGCCAGATATCGACAGAACCGTTGTCATTTAAGGAAAACAAGAGAGAGTTACAACAGAAGCACATTGAAATGTAATTTAAACCTGACAGAACACTTCAACCAGCAGGGCACAAGTCAAAAAGTGTCGCCATCCAAGCAGGCAGAAAGGGCTGCTGTGGCTCCTGCGGTGTCTGAGCGACAAGAAGCTCTAGTTCCCGCGGTGTCTGAGCAACAAAGGGCATGCTGTGACCCCGTCACTCTCCAGGGACAGTCTGGGTCAAGTGGCCAGCCAATTGCAGTGTCTGAGTACCCAAACGACATGCTGAGGGTGAGTTGTAAAGAGGCCACAGTACTTGAAGGACTTCCACACGGAGACATGGTGGGAGCAAGCCAGAAATAGAGAACTCGGATTGACAATTCGAGATACGTTATGTGGTCTGTGACTGGAACAGTTTTCTTTTGTCTGTTTTTTTTGTTTTTTTTTATAGAAGGAAAAGGATGTTATGTATGGTAGCCTAGGTAGCCTCGGTACTAGGGTGAACGCTAGCCTTGTTATGATGTATATATAAGGAAGAATGACTTTCAAAATAAACGGTTATTTTGTTCTCGTGGTACGTTGCTGTCCACTCGTTGAAACACTGTTCTGAGAACAAATCCAAGCTGCCTCAAGATTTCATCACTGTTTCTTGAGCAACCTCCTCATTTTGTGACAATAGTTAGTGTGCTCCCATCATTGATGCTTGCATAATATTGGAGAAAAAAAAGAACAAACGTACAACTTAGTTTTGGTTTCTTTTTTTTCAGGTCCTTATTAGAATGCAACAGTATAAAGATGATCTGTTAGCTTCCTGTTTAAGACTTGTTCTATCACTTCCTCTTGAAGTAGTCGTTCTGGATATTGCCTCCTTGGTACCTGCATTAAAGGTGCGCAATAGTAACAAAGACATGTAGTGTGTAAATATGAACATTGAACCATGAAAAATTCTAAGTACCCCACAGGATTCAAACCTGTTAGCTCCCAGATACCAGTTGCATGGGCTTACTACCAAGTTATAGATAAACTCACGGTGCATAAGCTGGGCCATTTTTTAGGTCATCTTATGTGAAATTGTCATCTATGAGATAATAATGAAAGGTGATAAAGATTAATATTGAATAATTACAAAATGATATTTAAAGACTTGTGATTTAAAGACACAGAGTTCAGGTTACATTGATTATTCTCTGGCAAGAATAGCTTTTCATTGAATAATTTTTACATATTTGACTGCAATTTGTGCAATTCTCAAGTTTACCCTAGATAAGATGTTCCCCCTAACAACATAGTGATTTCATTTCTAGTGCCATTTTCAATTGAGTACCAAAGTAATCCTATGGCAATCCATGGATAAATCAACAATCTGAACACATACATGTAGCTGACTGGAAGCACAGGGAAAAGTCAATTGGGTAGCATAGTAATGGAAAACCAAAGCAAATACACATTACCTTTGACACTTGAGGGAAAACTGCTCCATATATCTTTCGGTTTTTCTCATCCCTACTGTTGTTTTGAATGGTTATGTTCAGAGAAGGTTAACGCCCCAGTAGGTTGACAATATCTAACCTTGTCACTTTATGCAAGGTAACGTAATTTAGGGTCTGTCTTCAGATGGTAAACAATTAGGACTTCCAAATGATCTTATGTGTAAGTGGAAAATTTATGCGGTCACAACAACATTTAGCAGAATGATAACATGCTTAGATCTTAGATAAGAATTCAGGAGAACTACTTTCTGACTGGATATTGAATTCAAACAGTAAGAAAGATGACTGGTACAAATATTAGCAAATGCAAGGAATCATTGGGAAAAAACCTTCAATTTATGGACAGAGTTATTAAAATAAACAAACAATGATGATTAATACATAATTTCTTTAAATTGTTCTGATCAGCTTACCTTTAAACTTGGCCTAAGCTTTACTCCTCTGGCTCAAGCTGGACTAGATGCCTTACAGAGGTGGACCGCTTCTCTTCCTCCTCATGTTTTGAAGCCACATCTACCTGAAATTCTTCCTTGTTTGGATGGCTTCCTTAAGACACCAGCTGAGTACAGTAAGGGCGTTAAAAAGTTCTTGTTTATTCACTTGAAAGATTTTTTTTCTGTTTTTCCATTTTGAAATGTTTCTGATATTCAATGCAAAACCCTTATCCTTGCATGTGTATTTAACAACCATGTACTGAACATACAGTAGAAGTTAAAATCAACAATAATAGGGTTTCGATATTACCTGCAAGCAGCTGCACAATGCAATATATACATGTAGCAATAAAGGTCATCTGCAGACAAAATTTTAATCTCCCAGTTACTACTTGAAAAATATGGGCAGTTAGCAGAGCTGAGAAAATTGCACATTGAAGCTTTGAAAGGTTAGAGGATTAGAATTAAGGAAAGCTACAGGCCTCGATGGCACACCATCTCATCTATTATGGTAGCTATATAGATGGCTTCTCCATTAAGATATCATGGTAGGTGGATTTTTAAGATAAGTGTGAAAAAATCTTTTTTTGCTGTTTGAATTGAGAAGACAGGTAAATATTTTGCAAAAGGAATGGGGAAAAAAGCTTTTTTACTTTTTAAGATAAAGAGAAAAACTGTTTTTGAGTCTCATTAACCCCTTACGGCATGTTGACACCTCCAATTAAAATTCACCACCAGTTGTCACATGTAATGTGAATTGCAGAGTAATATTTCTTTTGTGCATGCGAACTGTTTTCGATCTGGTTGTTTCATCGCAAGTTAGCTTTCGTTCTTGTCAAATTTACTTTATGTTAGGAAGAAAATGCAAAAAAACTGCTTACCCATTTTCATCTTCATAGAAGTTGAAGAGGCAAAAATGTGGTGGGACCCACAGGTCAAACAACATCTTCAGCTCTGAGCGACCGTGGGTCGCACTGTAACCAAGAAGAATGGTTGAAGGAACTCGAGGACGCTAGTCCCGCCAATGAAGCTGAGGGACCAAATAAAACAAGTGCTAGTCACATGAAATTGCTGGAGAACAGACAGGATTCCAAAACTTCCACAAGGAGAGAGGAGTCATGTGCAGATGTAGATGTAGATGATGTAGACCTCAAGATTTCCTCTTTTTGGCTTCACAAGGCATGGTTTCAAAAAATGTCTGGAGAACAAAGAAGCCTAGACTTGAGCAACATAATACCAATGCCACTGACGAAATTTGCTGAGTAAAAGAAATCACAGCAGTTTAAATACAAACCTGTATAAAGCTCTTGATAGTTTGTTGCTTCTCATACAATTTCACTGCGATGGGTTTCCGCACCAGAATTGTAGACATCTGTTTATTTCAAGTAGTCATAATCCATTGTTGTGATAAACTGACCCATGCTGACATCAGTGCAGAGGGGATTTTTACACCTAATCATACCAATCTCATAAAAGGTTTTTCGTCTTTTTCTTGATAAAATAAAACTGCATATAAGGATGAACATTTTTAGTTCGTTTACATGCGTCTTCCGACGGAATTGGCTGAACATTCGTAGGTATGTTCCAGGATACCTCCTTAAAAAAGGATGTCGGGCTTAGTTTAATTTTGCTTCCATTTCAAAGTTATGGCCTCTATAGTAGAGGGAAACATCCGCATTGAAAATATCAAACTTTAGAAGGGTGTAGAAAAAAACCAAACCACATCTGGAAAATCACCAACACCCTTTTTGAGGGTGATATGAGAGAAAACATTTCCGATGTTAATTGCGCCGCTGCGATAATTCCCGCACAGAAGTGAACCAGTTTAAGCAAAACAGGGTTTCTGGGTATTTCTTTTTATATCACAGCCTGTGACAATAGCTTTTTAGAAAATTTCAGACATATGATTGTATTCTATAACAGTATTAAGCTTGCAGAAAATGTATAGGTTGATGGGGTTTTCTTTCAAAGCACCAGTGTAAGAGCATGATTTCCAAACACTGTCAATCCACCTACCATGATACCTTAATAGCTAATCTTCAAATGACTACAAGTACAAGGCCAGAGCTAGTCCATGAGACAAGTATGAGAGAGAGGCTGTCCATTCTGCAACAGAAACAGGGGACCTATCGAATTGCCACTGCTAGCAAAATGGGTCATCATAGAGTGAATGGCACAAAAAGGAAGGTGGTCAACACAAATGTGGATGAAGTAGCCTTTCCTTAAAGGATCGGTCTTCGAGCCCTTTATCTTTAAGTGTATGCAGGAAGGGGATGATGGGAAGGCCCCTGCAATGTCGTGAACACCTAGATGGAGTGATGGAGAAAAATCAGAGGCATGCCGAAAACCAAAGTACCTAATTGAACAGGCAATCCAGAACATGAGGTGATCCAGTAGGTGAAGATCCAAAGACTGCCAAATCATCAACACCAGGTCATTGACAATAGGTAAACAGGTTGAAGAGGGGGAGCCCTGACAGCACTCAATACCACAGACAACCTGGTGCAGGCAAAGACAGTTGGGAAGAGGGTCTTGAAACCCCTGCTCAATGTGAAGTGCTCTGACCTTGGACAACTAGATTTAATGGACGAATGCCAAATTTTCCCAGCCGGAAAGGTGGCAAGGAGGCACAGCATCTGTTGGTTGGTTGGGAGGGGAGAACTTGAGGGATGTAACTTTACTAAGCTGATGGCAGAAAGAAACAAATTGTGCGTGGGCTGAAGTATACGATCGCTGTGTACATGGAGCGAGGCCTTTAGTTAAGAAGGAGTAGCACTGCTGCTCTAAGGGTGAGACATCAAGACATCGGTGGGTACAGGGGTGGGAAGAGGCTGGGTATCTGGAACCTAATGCCAAAACTCCTGCCAACTAAAACAAGACAAGGCATCAGCTATTTGACTGTTAGCACCTGGCCATCAAAATTTTGACTTGTTATAAAAATCATCGTTACTAAAGTTCTATTTAAGGTAGACCATTGAAAAGTCAATCTGTTTCCCCAGGTGCTCATTGCAGGTTTGAACCAATTGATAAGGGATAAATGAAATGAACTCTAACATGTAAGAAATCAAAGACAAGTCCCAAAAAATGCAGATATGAGAGCACATTACTCTTAGTTCTTCCTTGTCAAGTAGAAGTAAATGCTGTATATTTTTTTCATTCATCAGATTTTGTTACACCTGAAAGCTTGTAAAGCTAGAAAAACTTAAAGCTTGGAAAAAAACCTTACTTGCATAATATCTGGCTATATTGCATAACTTTCCATTATATAATCTCTGTTGCATTTTTTGTAGGTGAGGAACCTCAGTCATCTGAAGAGTCCAAGACAGTAGTGTTAAGTGCAGCATCCCGGCCTGGATCACGAGGCAGGAAAATTCCTTTAAAACTCTTGAAGGTGAAAAAGCAATCACAGCCTCAGGTGAGTTTTTTTCTGGAGTATAACACAGACATTTAACGTAATAGTAAAGTTGGTTAGTGAGGGTGAGATGCCTTCCCTGACCTCTAATCAATTATTGACAGTTTTTTTCCTCCCCAGACAAGCATCAGTCCTTTAGTCAAGATTCGGCATCAGATTCTTAGACTGTTGGGTTCTTTAGGAGGTCAGACAAACACGCTACTTCTTGGCAACCCAGACCCTTCAAAGGCAGTGACATGGGACACTAATAACCATCTGACATTTGCTGTCCCTTTTCAAGACATGAAGCCTAACATTTATTTAGGTAAAGTTTTGTTACAACACTTCTCTTTGCACAGAAATTTATTTTAATGTGTCAGTACTATATTTTCTTGTGAAAATTTTACTATGAGGTTTAGCATTATATATGAGCAAAAAACAACAAGGTTTGTGGAAGCTGCAGCATAACATTCAGGAACATTCATGGGTATAATAAATAAAACTGTCCCCCAGTGTCAGTGGCAAATGAATGAATGAATGAATGAAGAAACAAACAAACAAATAAATAAACAAACAAACTAACTAACTAATTGAAAGATCAATTCAAAGATCAAGATTCAGCTAATGCTGTTCGGAGGCAGTTGCATGATCTTAGTAATAAGATTGGCCCCACTTTGCAGCCAGTTTTTGTAAGCAAGAAATTACAACAAGATCTCAAACCTAAAGAAGCCAAGCCGTCGATTGTCAATCAGCGATGCATTGTTTATGTGATCTGTGCAATGCAGATTATGTTGGCTACACAACCCGACACCTTTTTCAACGTGTTGCTCAACACAAAAATTCAGCAATCGGCAAGCATTTTCATGAAGCGCATGGTAGGAGCGATCTTTTGAATGAGAGCCATTTCAAGATTCTGAGAAAGTGCCAAGGCAGATTTGATTGTTTAGAGTTTGAAATGCTTTACATCAAGAAATTCAAACCTAATTTGAACGTCCAAACAAACTCTATATGTGCAAAACTGTTTGTTTAACTTGTAAATTATTTTCATCACTTACTGTTTGTGTTAGTATTTATAGGACCTAGTTTTTAAACATTTTTGACTTGATAATGACGTTACAGAAACGTCAAAACGTCACCAATTTTAATTCAGCTTTTTAGCTTTTTAAATCTTAGAATGGTTCTAAGAAATATTCTGTCGCAATTTTTTTATTGTCAAGTAAACTAATTCACCATTTAATTATAATAAAGGAAGTTGGCCAGAATTTAAACTGAATAGAAATGAAACTATGCAAAACAGAGTTGAAATATCCAAAGTGTATGGTAACTTTCTCGATTTTCTAATGGAAACAAAAAGCTTTCAGTGCTTATATATTTGTATTAGAAGTGCGCCTAACAACCTGGCCACTAGGTAAACCCCTTTGTGGATGACATGCATAGCCAAATGCAATATCAAACCTTTGGAAAAGTCTGATGCATGCTTGGTTGGGTCAAAGCTAGCTGTAGTATAGTTCTGTTTCTCTGATAAAATCATGTTCTGATGCAATTTACATGCCACACGCTGTTTGAATTGTCTCGAAAAATTTAATTCTTGATAACTGGACCAAAAGTTTAATTGCAAACTAATGTGTAACAAGCAAATAAAGATTGAAACTGCTGATCAGTTTTTCGAGTCAAATAAAGCTTTATTATTATTATTCTTAATAACATAAAGCTGGCGAATATTAACGTTAACAGCTGACGTTTCAGTGTCATTGTGACACCATTCTCAAGGCAAAGTGAATAAATAATGCGAAGATTTGATTTCTATACATGTCAGTCTACAAATTAGCATAATAACAGAGGGTCACAAGTTCTTCAAGTGAATACCTTTTCGCGAATCGAGTCCGTTTGCACGTTTAGGGATGGTTTAAGTTTTCTTAAAAAGCATCTCCTTAATTAGGCAATCAAATTTGTTAGAACATTTAGTAAGCGTGTGAAATTGTTCTGAAAGACAAGGAGGTACATTCGAGTTACAGTACAGCCCAAAAATAATGCACATGCAAGAAGTGACACAAGAAGTTCTTGTGCTGCAAGAACACGCAAGCCACCGCAAGAAGTAAAAATGCCGTGTTTTTGTGGTTTACCCACAAGAACTTTCGAAATGCAAGAAGTTGAAAGTCTAACTGCGAGAAGCCGCAAGAAGTTGAAAATCTAACCGCAAGATGATGCAAGAACTTATGAATCTTACCGCAAGCTGCAAGAAGGCGCAAGAAGTTGCTGCAGGTCAAACTGTCAAGATCTGTTGGTAATGCTGTGTTGGTGGTCGAAATGCTCAAAGCTTGCTTGCAATTTATCGAACGTGCTCACTTATTTCGCATACTCGCGTACGAACCTGACCCAGGTTGTTCGAAGGCTGGATAAGGCTATCCACCAGATTAATTGCTATCCAGTGGATAAATTTTGAGAAAACAAACTGTACTATGCACTAGATAGTGATTTGTTCAGGTGATAGTGCTATTCACTTTTCAAACAACCCAGGCCTGAGCTGCATGTAACCACGAGCGTGTTCATGTCACTTACGAAAAAAAGCCATTCGATTACGTTAACTTCATAATTACGCGACAATCCCGAAACATCTCCAAATAATGAAGCTGCTGAGGAAACAATCCATGAAGAAAAGTGTAATTAACATGGCTTCCACTGGTTTTTTCTTTCTTCTTGCATAATCTGTAAGCGAAGACAACTTTCGTTCAAATGTCACACTGAACCACTAAGACTGCGTGTGTGAACAAATGGGACACTAGAATGTTGTAAATTTCTTTTAGAACTTGTTGCAGAGTCATTATTGCAGTAAAGATTTCAGTCTGGGTTGCCATAATCTTCCCAGTGTCCATAACACCAACAGTTTTGTCTCCAGAAAAGTAAAGGGCTGCTCATCTGTAATGTCTAGTGCTTGCTCATGAAGCCATGGTCAAATGGATGATTCACACAATAATAACACTGTTGAACTTTTGAGTACTCAAGTGTTGGATTTATGGCAAGACGTATTTAAGTTCTCTTTATAAGGATAAATTTAATTAGAAACAATGGACGCTGACTGATGTCCCAGGTCACTCCCTCTTTACAGGTCTCCACACAATGATGTGTGAATAAATCTTAATAGTCTGATATGTGACTTTTTCTAAAACAAAACAAAACAAAATGATCAAAACACAAAAACAAGAAAACAGTGGCCTTTGCACTTGAATTACTCTCTTAAAACTGTCATAACAGTAAGCCAAACGGGGACAATTTTTCTAAAGAGTATCTCATGTTCCACGCATTTTACATCCTTTTGCAGGTCTTTGTAGAGTGCGCACACTATTTTCTGTGTCCTGTCAGTCCAGTGTGCCGCCCTAAATTGACCAAAGTGTTACCTTTAAAAAAAACCTGGCCTTGCTTTTGTCTTTATTAGCTCAAAACTATAATTGCTGGATTTTACTAGTCCTTTTGAATGAAATAGTTTTCAAAACAGCTTTTTCAGTTGTCACGCAGCACACGCTCTTAGTTATTTTTTTTCAGTGGCGCATGCCACACTAAATAAACCAAGGTGTTATTTTTTTTCATTAAAAAAACGGTCTTTGTTGATATCTTTCCTAACTCAAAACTTAGTTTTTGAACAAATTCTACTAGTAGTCATTTTGCAAAACAAATACTTTTAAAAACAACTTTTTCAACTTTTGCGCAGTGTGTGCTTGTTTATGTTTGGTTTCAATCAAGCGCTCCACACTAATGAAATCGAAGTTATTTTTTTTCTTTAAAGAAGACCAGCTTTGCCTTTATCTTTCGTAACAGTCAAAAATGTCATGGTTTTTAAGTGAATACTACAAGCCACTGTAAAAAAAACTACTTTTCGAAACAACTTTTCCAGTTTTTGCCAAAAACATTGTTTATCATTTCATTTTCTTGAAGAATGATAAGCAATGCACTGCTAACTTACTGATTTATAGAGCGCGGCATTTGAATGCCCTCAAATTCACAAATTCGAAGCAACTACACTGAATAACTGGACTTATTTCATCGCATAACCCATTGCATTGCTTATCATGACTTTTATTAGAGTTGATGGCTCCTAAAGGAGCCGTTTTTGTATCACCTGTAGAGTGCAATGTCGAATGCTCAATGTACAGGGTTTTTCCCTGCCCAGTACAATGCAGGGTGGAGCTCCTAAAAAGAGCTGTTTTACATTCCAGTTGCTTGGCCTTGAAGTTCAACCACTCTTGGTACAACCTTTGTACGAAGATGGTTTATGTAGCACTGACACTTCTCCTTTGTCACTCTTGTTGTCCAGAATTCACGGATCCCAGTGACAAGTTCTTCCTTCGTATTCAGCTTTGTGTGTTTGCGAATGTACCATTTCAATTCATGCCACAACAGTTTGATAGGGTTCAAGTCCGGACTTTCTGGCGGTGTTTCCCACCAGTTTATATTGTTGTCAGTGTAAAACTGCTTTGCATACCGTGAAGTATGCTTCGGATCATTGTCCTGCTGGAATCTGTGCGCAGGGAGCGTGTTTCTGATGAAACGAAGGAGCAATGTTTCCAGTATCTGGCAGTAAAGTACAGCGTTCATAATGCCTTCAAAAATTACCAGTTCTGTTGGCCCGTGCTTGCTTATTCCACCCCAGACATGGACCTTAAGGGGATGTTTTGGTTTTGGAGCTGGTTTGTACATCTCTCCTTGCTTGTGGAATCGGATTGTTGTTGCTCGTTCGATTTCAACAGAGGACTCGTCAGTGAATATAACATTGCCAAAATCATCATTCATTTCTATGATTTTCCGGCAAAATTCCAAACGCTTGATCTTGTTCGCGTCTCTGACCATTTGACAATAACGTGTCTGCGTGCAGATCCAGCCTGCTGCCTTCCGTGCCCTCTTAAGGTCATGCCACTGAAATAGAACCTGCACGGACATTTTTGTGAAACTTTGCCTATTGATTGTTTATAATATAGGAACTTAAATTTTGAAATAAAAATGAGGGGTCCCCATGTTTGTTTAGGAGCAACAGCACCTTGTTTATACCCATATAAATCCTTATAATAGCACCATGATTGTAGTCACGATTGCTTGCTAAATTCACGTTTCCAACGGTTGCTTTTTGTTCTACACTGAGAATTGGTTCATATTTTATTTTACACCGAGAAATTTATTACTCAATTCAAAACAACAGAAAAAAATGATAGGTCACCATACTCGTTTGCGAGAACATGACAATTTACCTTTATGGCGAGGTCCAGCTGTAAAGAAAAAGCCTCCATTTTTTAATGCACATGCGCTAATCATGCTTGAAATTATGCGCAGTAGGGATGCGCAATGCAATACTGGGGAATAACCTTAATTGTGCTGACTCAAATTCTAATGCCAGTAAGCTCATTCTCTAAAACGTTTTTCAGTTCGGAAGCCGTGACCTCAGGATCCCGCCTGTAGACCTTGTCGATTTTCCTCTTCACGGGTGAACTGGCTTTTGGTGGTCGCCCATGGCGATCTTGAAGCTGCTGTCATTGCTTTCTTTCCCTGGCTCGTCGTATAATTCTGGCGAGTGTTGTTCTTACAACAGCAATGTTCTCTTCTTGAAGAATGATAATGATCTCAGTTGGAGTTTTGTTAGTGTTAGCGAGAGCAAGTATCCTATTTCTTGTGTATTCACCATACATGTTTAGGTTTAATTTGATGTCAACTGAATGTTCACAGATGTTCTGACAAAGTTATGGTTACTAAGGTAACAAATCTGAACCAATCCTGGAGCCGAACGATTCTCGTCCCCAGAGTCCGTGCTCCTCTGAGCGTTTGTCTCTGGACAAGAATGGGAGCTGAACAAGCAAAATAATCTGAAATAATGAAACCTGTGTGTACTTCGAGCCTCTTCTTTAGACATAATTCAGATTTAGCGAGTTACCAAGTGATGCTCCTCGAATCTGTTTGAGAACTTCTGAAATTACAAGCAGAAATCTCACAATTTTAAATAAACGTACATGCAATCAAATCAAGATATTCGTATGTCAATAAGGTAAACATAAGCTTACATAATTGAAATGAATCAAAACGCATGGAGAAGACTCGTTGTTTTCAGCGGTTCACATCAGGAAAAAACTTCAGTCTCAACCTAAAGTTTAATCAAGGGTTATGAATTTGTCACAATAGTAATTCTTACGGTAAGTGCTGGAAAAATATAAATTCTACCATGCCTTTCACCATCCCATGCAGCGTCTTATTACACTTAATTCTTTGTGTGCTACAATGTTAGCACAAAGAAGTTCTTGCGGTTTGAAAATCCAACCGCAAAGAAGTTCTTGCATTTCAAAAATCCTACCACAAAGAAGTTCTTGCGGTTTTAACTTCTAACCGCAAAATAGTTCTTGCGGCTTGCAGGATCCAAGCGCAAGCAACCCGCAAAAAGCTGCAAGAAGTTGACTTCTTGCGGATGCAAAAAGAAGTTCTTGCGCGTGCATTATGTTTGGGTTCTACTGTATGTTTGCTCAAATAATGTTTACAAATTGACAATGATTTTTGTTTGTGTCCATCAATGCGTTCATGGAGGTGGCTGCGAGTGTAACCAACATATCCTGCATCACACAGGTTACATTGAAATTTATAAACTAGGCATTGATGGTAATTTACAGTGACTGACTTGACTTCTCGAACTTAAAGGTCTTTGTTGAGTTTTCTGCTGATGAACACGGGCTGAATTGTGGTTTTGATTTTTGAGCTGAGGTCTGTGAGACGTTTCTTCACTGGATTAGCAGGGGCCTGATCTTTAAATGGTATAATAACTCAGATGGTGGGTGTAGCTGTTTTGGTTGGTGGAATGTGCTGCTGGTTTGCTCAACTGGTGCCCATTTTATGAAGCTTGATTTGGTGTAGAAATTTTCGTAGAGCTCTACGACTCTACGCTTTCATCACCAGTCTCCTCCTATGTGTTGGAAAGATACATTACCTCCTACTTCATACCTTTTACCGTAGTTGTGGATGTGGTGGCAACTACGGCGTTCGCTGTCATTGAAAAGCAATACACAGTGCACAGTTATTCGACTCGTGTCGTGCTTGTTCATTTTACTTGAACCATACAGATGTATTAAAACGTAATCAAACTTGTACAACGGTGAAAATTACGATAAAGGGCAAATGAGAGCGGTTGTAAGAAAGAAACCTGGAGTAACAAGCAAAGACTATAACTAAAAGGTGATAAAAACAGCAAGCACTTACAATCAGTGCTCCTTGAAGTGAACGACCATGTGCTACAGGTCATGTGATACTGGTATGAAGTCATGCCTGTCGTGTAAGTGTCATGAAAGTTCAACGGGCAAAAAAAGAAGGAGTCAAAATATTAAACAGCAATCTAAACAGTGTATTGTTAGTATGGTTACCTGCCTATTTCGTAACTTTTGATTTAAATTGGTAGCATATTCCTCGCATATATCTCATATATATTAACGTGTTATCACGGTTTACGGTGTTTTAATCGTTTTCAATTTAAAATTCTGTATTGAGTTTACCCTCTACCAGCTACGCTCTACCCCCTATGGTTCTATGTACAGGCATACAGGCTTACAGTTATTGTAGCAAATATTAAAGTGCCTGGGGATTGTCTAGTGTTATTGCGGTTATTGCTGGTTTTAATAATCTTTTTAATGTACAATTCTGTATTGAGTTTACCCTCTATGCTCTACGCTATATGTTCTATCTACATTCTACTCGCTACATTCTACCAGCTACTCTCTTCAATCTATGCTCTATGATCTACGATCTACCATCTACCCTCTAAGTCCATCTACGCTCTACGTTCTACCAGCTACTCTCTTCAATCTACACTCTATTCTCTACCATCTACCATCTATCCTCTAAGCCCATCTACACGTTAATCTCTGCGTTCTACCGGCTACTCTCTTCGATCTATGCTCTATGATCTACGATCTACCCTCTAAGCCCATCTGCTTGGGAGGTTATTGGAATTTTTTAATTTTTTTTAAATTTTTAACAAAGACTAGTGAGCAGCACAAAGTCTTCTTGCAGTTGTAAGATTTTTCGTTTATTTCCAACGTGCTTCTTCTCTGTCTGAGACTTCTTCAGGGAATGATTTACGCGTACCTAAGTTTAACTTCCCATGGAAGTGAATAACTGCTGAAACATGCTGTAAACGGACATTACAAGAAATACCTCAATGCACATGTCATTGTGTGTTGTTATGTTTTGGGGGCCATACTATTAGCGCTAACCGTATGGCCCCCAAAATAATTTATATAAAAAAAGGTTAAAAAATAAAAAAAAATTGAATAAAGATTAAAAAATTAAAACGTTAAAAAAAGACATTTTTTGTTTGGAAGGGTCCCAAAGAAATCCTATTAGAGTCTCTTAGTTTTCTCTATAGCAAGAATGATCATATCAAACTTAGGTACTAAGTAAGTATCTGTACATTCCCTTTGAGTCGTTTCATCCCGCGAGCAACAAGAGGGCCTTTATTAGAGGCGAGCTTATGTGCTATACTAGAAATAGCTCCACATTTAAAGCCTCTAGCGGAATGTGAGAAATTCTGGAAGTGCCTCCGGCTTAGTGGTTACCCAGTTGGGTTTCTACTTCCTTTATTCAGGGAGGTCACATACAGTAACAGAACTAAATCACTTTCGCTAAAATGTAAATCGCGCAACGGTAGAATGGTAGTCCTTAAATCTACATTTAACTGTAGTCATGCTAACTGATGTGAGGGACATTTTGTTATAGTGTACTCACAATAAGTGAATACTTAGGTCACGTGACTTTGAACGCTTAGTGAATGTTTTGCGACCACGTAGAGATGTTGTTTACTAGTTTTTAGGGTTGTAATTCATCGTAGAGATTGCTGTTCATTTCAAGTTTGAATAAATGGTTTAACTCAGAACCACTAACATCAAGCTGGTTATCTGGAGACATTTACCAGACTTAGACTGTATTGTCAGTTATAAATTTATTACTACTTTAGCACATCTATGTAAATAGTATGTTTTTGGGGGCCATAGATTAGCACTAATCATATGGCGCCCAAAATATAACAACACGTAATAACATATGCATTAAGGCATTTCTGATAACGTCCGTTTACAGCATGTTTCAACAGTTATTCACTTCCATGGGAAGTTAAACTTAAGCACACTTAGGTGCTATATATGCTGTTCAATGTTAGTTGTAATCATTCCCTGAAGAAGTCTCAGACAGACACAAAACGCGTCGGAAATAAACAAAAAAGCTTACAAGTCTTCGTTAAAAAATTAAAAAAATTAAAAAATAAAAAATTCCGATAACCTTCCAAGTAGATGGGCTTAGAGGGTAGATTGTAGATCGTAGATCGAAGAGAGAAGCTGGTACAATGTAGAGAGTAGAGTGTAGATGGGCTTAGAGGGTAGTTAGTTATAGATGATAAGATTGTTGAGCATAGATCGAAGAGAGTAGCTGGTGGAACGTAGAGGGTAGAGCATAGATGGCCTTAGAGGGTAGATGGTAGATCATAGAGTGTAGATCGAAGAGAGAAGCTCATAGAACGTAGAGTGTAGATGGGCTTAGAGGGTAGAT
The DNA here is from genome assembly GCF_042242905.1 of Orbicella faveolata. Lineage (NCBI taxonomy): Eukaryota > Metazoa > Cnidaria > Anthozoa > Scleractinia > Merulinidae > Orbicella > Orbicella faveolata. The sequence goes on along the minus strand of NW_028301547.1, from coordinate 11,969,961 downwards.
GGTAGATCGTAGAGCGAAGATTGAAGAGAGTAGCTGGTAGAACATAGAGAGTAGAATGTAGATGGTAGAACGTATAGCGTAGAGCATAGAGAGTAGAGGGTAAACTCAATACAGAATTGTACATTAAAAAGATTATTAAGACACTGTAAACTGTAATAACACTATAATATATATGAGATAATAAAGGAAGCCAATAAATTACAATATTATTACAAAAAGCACAGCATCACAGACGATCGAGAAACTCACACTCGCAAACCAATATTTTTTAACACTATACTGGTTTTTTAAGCCTCTAAGCTAGTGTAGAGAGTAGTCAAAAGTTCTTGAACTGATAAACTCGTAAATACGTAGAGTGTAGAGCGTAGATGGTGGAACATGGAGTGTAAGACTTTAAGAGCGTAGCACATTTACCATAGATGGAAGAACATTAGCATAGAGCATAATCAGGGTAAACTCAATACAGAATTGTAAATTGAAAACAATTATTAAAACACTACAATCTGTAATAACATTCAACATTCCCTAAGCAATATAATATTTGCTACAATAACTATACACCACTACACCTCTACGGTTTACGCATATCCAAGAGAAACAGAGCTTAAACATTCAAAATACTACTGTAGAGTTGTAGAGGCCTTATGTGCCACGAGGCACAAAGAAGCTAAGTAGTAGTAAGTAGAGTTGTAGAGCTCTATGAAAATTTCTACACCTAATCTAGCTTCATAAAACAGGCTGGGTATAGGTCTGCTACCTTGGAATCTACGAATTGTTTGACAGCCAAATGGAATAAGTGCCTCAGGTACTTAAGCTTTAAGAATACAGTCTCAAGTCAATTGCATCCTTGTGAGAAGTACAACCAGTTGGAAGATGTGCGGAAAGCTCAACCTGACATGGTGGTAATTAGACTGTGCTTGTACCGATTATCCATGTGGCTCTGGTAGTAGAGTAAGAGACCCGTATTAGTTGGTTTTATGTAGACCTTGGGCATGATTCTGGGAGCTAAGTTTAACAGCTCAACACTGATGAAAGGAAGCAAGACATTCCTTTCCACCTCCATAGTAAACTTTGCTGATGGGTGGCAGTGGTTTAGGGTGTCAAGAAAAATTCCGGCTGATGCTATATCAGGCATGATGGTAAAAGTGACATCCACATATCGTTGATAATAGGAGGGCAATTTGCCATCTTGATCAAGTTTATCTTCAATGCAGCATGTAAAAACATTGGTGAGCAGACAACCAAGAGGAGATCCCATTGCAATGCCATCTGTTTTCTCATAGAGATTTCCGTTGAACTGAAAGAGTTGGTTCTTAGTGGCTGCATTGAGTAGTTTAATCAGCTGGTCTCTGGACAGGTTCAGTTCTTGGGTCTTGTTAAACCAATCATCATTGAAAGCCTTGTCAGCTAAAATCTGGATAGTCTCATCCAGTGGTACATTGGTAAATAAGGAGGTGACATCGTAGGATACTAGAATATCACCTCTGTTGATCTCAAGGCTCTGTACTTCGTTGACAAACTGAAAGGTATCTGTGACCGTGTACTGATTGCATGAGAGTGGTTTCAATTTTTCATCCAGCCACTTGGCCAACGTATAGTTATAAGTTTGCGTAGCAGAGAGAATTGGGCGCATAGCAAGTTGTTCCTTATGTTTCTTCACTTGCACACCTATATGGCCTACCTTGAGAATATTTGCCTGCTTATGTTTTAAGAAATCGTTATTGATCAAGATTGTTATTGTTGTTATTATTCTTGTTGTTGTGACAAATGTAAACAAATGGAAATTTCAAAATTTCATTGGTTTAGCTTAAATTAATGGCTTGAAGAGATTTCTCTCTTTAGAAAGCCTAGGATTTATAGAAGTTAGATAAAAAAAAATCATTTGACATGGATGTTACTAACTTAGGATTTGTTTAGTAATTTACTTCTAGTGCACATACAAACTCAAATATACCATTTGAGTTCAGCGTAATTGTGCAGGAATTAAACTTGCTGCAGCAAAACGGTGTCAACATGTGATTGAATCCGATGGTGAAGATGACATTTAAGCTTAGCTGAAAACAACTTGATCAAGTTTTTCGTTGCACTTTCGCGTTTGCTAGATTTCAACCTAAATACACTGTACATCTTCAGTTCAATTCATTTGCATTGAGAAATGACCGTTTTCATTCAAACAATTGTCATTATTGCTTATATTTTGAGTATCCTAAACTGTAAAGTGTGGAAGACCATGTTCGAAATAAAATCAGTTGAACTTGGAGACAAACTTGTTTGACAAGTTGACTTCTCATCACCCAATCGTATGTTTTTGATGGCGGGTGTCACGCAAAACTGTCACACTCTCCCTATTGCACTAAATTTGTTGACTACAGAAGTTGGATAATAAATCTCCTATTAGATGTTTTGGTGTGTAGTATCGCTGTATATTTTTACTTGTTGTTCACTTACACCACTTCTTCACATCAGCATGACTGCATCTCAGCAACATCCTTGAACAATAACATCAAGCATTTGGCCTGTCTGGTGTCTCTTGATCCACAGGACTTCTCTGGTCAAAGCCTGCACCACGGGGGTGCCACCATTGCATTTCAATGCGGGATTCCCTCTGAGCTCATCAAAGTCCAAGGCGATTGGAAATCTGATGCCTACATGCTGTATTTGACACTGTCTTTGGCAGACAGACTTGTGCTGTCTCACGTCATGTCTCAGCAAATTCAGTCGTTCTAGTTCAATTTCTGTATTCTCATTTTCTTTTTTTCATTCGCTGATTTGTTATTCCCGTGCTTCCGTATTTTGTCTATACTTGGATACGTAGTTTCTTTGTTTCATTCAGAATGATTGATCTGTCACATATGTATATATTTTTTGTTCAGTTCCTTTTCTTTTTCTTTTTTCCTTTTCCCTTTTTCCTTCTCCTCTCCCTCTTCATCTTTCTCCTGCAAATCTTGTTTGGGCCTCTTCTTGGTTTGGGGTCTCCTCTCAAGGCCTCAGGGCCTCTTGCTTATTCAATAAAGATGCCCAAACAGATTTGCTGGTGGTCGATGTTGTCTGCGGGTGAGTGGAAGGGACATCAGGGGATAATTGTTCATATTCCTAGGAATAACTTAATTAGACCCAGGCCCTCACGGTTCATCACCTAGGTTGTGCCTAGTTGTGCCATATTTTGACGAGCCCATAGGGTGAGTCAAAATACGGCAAATCAAATACAAAACTCAAATCAAAATTCTGTCTTATCCTGGGTTAGCTCAATTGGCCTTTGGACAACCCAGCCCAGGAGCTCGCTCCGCTTTTAGGCTTGGCCAAGTCTATATATTAACTCCGGTTTTTTAAAGGAATCGAAAGCACTGCTGGAGACATAGGACTCATTTTTTTTTCTTTGGTGTCTGACATCTACACTGCAGACTCAAAAGACAAATAACATGGTTTGGGCAAAAGTAGAACATACCAGTAGTTGCAAATGTAGTGGGTTCTGTTCTAACAAACCCAAGAATCATGAAAGTAAGACGGTGAAATCATTTAACGCAGTTTTTTAAGGTTGTATTTGTGAAATCAACGCTGCGTACTCAAAGACAAACACTGCGTTTTGGGCATAAGCAGTGTGTCTCAATGTCTCCACTTCTACAAGCTACAGTATAGTCATCAGTTTAAAAAGATTTTTATTTATGGAAGCAATTTCTTTTTAAATACATCTCTACCTGAAAAAATGAATTGCTGAAAAGCTTTCTTTATTTTTGTATGCATAGGCTCCATTTCATTAAACCATCAGATTATGAGTTCAAGATTTCTAACGTGTGATACTGGTTGAGAGGGTCCAGTCCGAGACAACTGTCATGCATAGAAATCGAAAGCGAATAATCTAATTGTTTTAGTATAAATCTACTAGTCATTTAAAACTTATCTAAATCCTCTTCACGGACACTTCAAAAATGCAAAGTTCATTACCAACCACATACTACTAGGCTGCTCACTATCTACAACAGAATAGATAGTGAGTAGCTTAGCCAGTCAGCAATGACATTCGTGATAGAACACTAGTGGATTTATAGTACACTGTAATTAGTATTAGATGCAAATTATTTTGCATCTATTTAAATTGTTCGGAATTGTGAAATATGCAAATTAGTCTAGCCTTGTGGAGTTCATGTGATATGCAAATTAGGGCCTCATGGTAGAGACATTGTGGAGACGTCTTTTTTGTGGTTGTCTGTACATTTTTTGAATGTGACAAAACGGAGCATTAAATCAGGAAGTGACTAGAACTAGTGATTTTATATTTGGTGTACCGGGTGAAAACATCCCCACACCAAAAGTGGTGACCCTGCCAGGACATTGACCACACAAAATTGGAATAAAATGGATAAACAAATATTGAGCAACCGAATGGAAAATATAAACATGGTGGACATCGCTGAACAGAACTATAGTACATGTATGTGAAGGAATTAAATAAAGCAACCTACCATGTCAACGAGATCAAGGAAACGGTCAATACCAGTGTGAAGGAGGATTTGTTATCAGCTTATGAAAAGATATGCGATGTAAACAAGACCCTAGAGGCTTCGGCAAATCTTGTCAAGGATGCCATGTTGGAGGCGGAAAAATCATTTGAAGAGGTAAAGGGCTAGTCACACACTCCCAGGGAAGATTTTGTACCTATTCACGAGTTGAGAAGCAGACTTAGGATGAATTATGCAAACTGGAGAAACAGGAGTTGCAAAGACAGGAGGAAGATTGGTTTGAAAAGAAGCTTGAGCTCGAAATGGAACTGGAGAAGAAGAAGGTTGAGCAAGAAATGGCCAAGCCTCAAGCAGTGAAGTTGCAGAAGTACACAATAACACCATTCTATGGGGACTGTAAGTACTGGCTTCGATTCTGGAACCAGTTCGTTGTGGAAGTGGGTAGCTCAAAGATTTCTGAGATGAGTAAATTTAATTATGTGCTAGAATTAGTTAAGGGGAAACCGAAAAAGGACATCCTTGGGCTGCCACACACCCCTGAAGGCTATAATGAAGCAAAGAAGATTCTTGAAATGACCTTTGGAAAAGGTCCATAAGGCCTTAATCAAGGATTTAGAAGCCTTGCCAAAGATAAGCAGTGTTCACAAAATCAAAGAGGTACATGAGTTTTACACACAGTTGTCTAAGACAGTATGAATCTTAGCTACAATGAAGATACTAGAGGGTGCCCAGAGTTATGTGTACAGTATAATGGACAAATTGGGTCCTGTTAGAGAGGTTATGGCCCAAAAGGATGATGACTAGGAAGAATGGGGACTTGAGGAGCTAGTTGAAAATTTAAGGAAGTATACAGACCAAAACACCCTACCCTTAGTGGAATCCAGCCCACCGGCTTCAGTCGATACTGTACCTGGGAACAAAGACAGTCATCCAAAAAGGGAAGACAAATTGCTGATGTCCGGGGGAACTTATGACAGCCACCAAAGTCTCCACCTTGTGTCTTTTTGAAGTCAAGCCGAGATGAATTCAAGCAGATGTGTTTGCAGGAAGTCCTAGGACTATCAGATGAAGCTGTTGTGCAGGGTTTGTTCCAGGAAGATTTCAAAAGTCAGTTGCAACGTTTGAATGATGGAACATATTCAACAAGGTTACCCTGGAAGTCAGGTCATGCTCCTTTACTGTCAAACAAGGAACTGACATTGAGAAGGTTGCAGAGTACCACCCAAAAACTAGAAAGGATGCAAAAACTTGAAGAGTATCACACAGTTATGGAACAACAGTTGGAAGAACGAATTTTGGAGCTGGTACCTTAGGTACCCACAGGGAATGCGATTCACTACATCCCACATCAAGCGGTGATTAGAGATGAAGCAGAGTCTACAGAGATGAGGATAGTGTATGATTGTTCAGCAAAGCAAAACCTGCAGTCACCGTCATTGAATGACTGTCTGGAGGTTGGTCCACCCTTACAGCCAGTGATCATTGACATCCTGCTCAGAAACAGAGTGAAACCTTTCTGTGTTACAGGAGACAATCAGAAGGCTTTTCTTCGAATCAAAATCAGTCCAGAGGATAGAGACGCCCTTCGCCTGTTGTGGTATGACTATTTGAAATAAAACTGTGGGCCCCAAATAGTTATGTCACACTTAAAATATGTCACACCTTAATAATATTTTTACGCCTGTTTCCTAGACGCATTACCAAGCGGTTTGTATACGCAAATCCGCAGGTGTCGTTTTTTGCGAAATGCAGAATTGTATCTAGGTATATATACAGGTATACTTGATTGTATTGTTAAACTCCCTGAAGAAGTGTGCGCTAGTCACACAAAACGCGTAGGAGAAAATAAACAAGTTTTACAACTCAAGTAGTTTGCAGACGTGCTGCTCACTGGTTTTACTTTAAAAAAAAAAAAAAAAAACTTTGAAAGGTGTTGAGGATGGCCCATTGACAAAGAGAAAGATGTTATCCACTATCAACAGTATCCTTGACCTGCTTGGAATTGCCGCACCTGTTGTCATTGTGGGAAAGATACTGTACAGTAAAATTTGACTAAGGAAACTAAAGTGGGATGAAGAAGTACCAGATGACATATGTAAACCCTAAGTGGCTGAATGATAGGAAGAAGTGTCCTAATGTAACCATTCCCCACGGTGTCGTGGGTGCAGGCCTGACCAAAGTGATCCTGCATGGATTTGCAGATGCCAGCAAGTTGGCTGTTCCAGTAGCTGTATACACCCTTACGCCACTGCACCACTTTGCCAGAATCTGCTTGTGGCAAAGTCAAGGATAGCACCAAGAGATCAGTCAATTCCCTGCTTGGAACTTGTTGCAGCACATACCCTGAGCAGATTGATACATCATGTGAAGGAAGTCTTGAAAGATCAGCACATCGATGGATATCACTGTTGGGTCGACAGTGTGACAGTGCTTTATTGGATTAAGGGTCATGGAACCTGGTCTCAGTTTGTGCGTAATAGAACCAAGGCTATCCAGGACAAGGAGTATTTACAGTGGCGTCATGCTCCAACTGGTGACAACCCTAGCAATCAAGGAAGCCGTGGCTAAGTGCTCAAGACACATGGCCAAATCAACCTGAAGTGTCCAAGAGCCCAGAGAATGACAAGTAAAGGGTGAAACCCAAGTATGAGAAACAGCTCCTAGTGAAAGAAACAGAAGAAGCTAATGAGACCAGCTTCTAGGAGTAACTGCCTTCGTCAAACGATTCATATCTTTGAAGAAGCAGAAAGGGCCACTAATGACTGAAGAACTCCAGGCAGCAGAGAAGTTCTGGATCATTCAGTTGCAAGTCGCACAAGCATCAAAGTCAGACGTAGGGTTGAGCAAGGGCGAGAAAGGAGTATTGAGATGTGTTGGCAGAGTTCTCCATTATCATCCTGTCTTTCTACCAAGAAATGCACGCTGGCTACCTTAATCATTCAACAAGTCCATGAGCAGATGCTGCATGGGGGAGTGTCGACAACCATGTGCCGTATGAGAGAAAAGTATTGGAAACCAAAACTGAGGTCACTCCCAAAGAAAGTGATCTGCAATTGTAACATTTGCAGGCGTTACTGGAAGAAACCAATTTCAACATTGCATAGATCAGATTCTATTCTGCCAGTTTTCAGAACTGAACTGTCAAACCCTTTTGCTGTTACAGGGGTGGATTTTGCTGGGCCTGTCTACTACAAGATTAAGAAATCTACTTTAAAGGGACACATTGCACTATTCACCTGCGCTAGTACTCATGCAGTACATCTCAAGTTATGTCGTGACCTGTCTGCTCAAGAATTCCAGAGAGCACCAAAGGTATTTGTTGCCAGGAGAGGCTGCCCTCAGACCATTGTGAGTGACAATGGAAAGACATTTGTTGCCTCTGGAAAATGGCTATTGAAGCTGAAGAAAGACCAGCATCTGGCAAATTATATGGGAGTTTTGGAGATAAAATGGAAATTTAACTTGACCCGCGTGCACCATGGTGGGGAGGCTTCTTTGAACACCTTATTGGCATCATGAAGAGAAGTCTATCGAAGGTGATTGGCCAAAGCCTGCTAACCTTCCTAGAGCTAGAGGAAGTCTTGCCAGATGCTGAGATGACCATGAACAACAGGCCACTCCTTTATCAAGGTGAAGAGTTTGAGAAACCAGTGCTTACCCCAAATACCCTACTGAGAGGGGAAGCAATCCCTATCTTAAAAGAAGACCTGGAGAAGATTGGAGAAGAGAAGTCACTAAGCGTATGAGATTTCTGGAGAAAAGCAAACAGTACCTCCAGAAGAGATTCATGAAGGAGTATATTCGCGCCCTAGAAGAAAAGCAACAGCAGTCTGAAGGGAACACTGTGAAGATACCAAACACAGGGGCAGTGGTGTTGTTAAAGGGTGAAACAAAGGATAGCGCAATGTGGAAGCTGGGGCAAGTAGTGAGCAAGATTACTGGCAAAGATGGAACGGTTCATGGGTAGGACCAAATCGACAAACCAAACAGATTGCTAATGATCAGATCAGGAACATTGTTGAGCAGGGATTTAAGGACGATTAGATTGACATTTAAGCTGTTAAGTTATATACACTTAAATGGGTGGAGGGTGTCTGGAATTGTGAAATATGCAAATTAGTCTAGCCTCATGGAGGTCATGTGACATGCAAATTAAGGCCTCATGGTAGAGATGTTGCAGAGACGTTTTTGTGTGGTTGTCTGTACATTTTTTTGGATGTGACAAAACGGAGCATCAAATCAGGAAGAGACTTGAGCTAGTGATTTTATATTTGGTGTACGAGGTGAAAACGTTCCCCATGAAATTATATTTTTTGAACTTAGTACTGCCTCACATAACCAGTTTTGAGATAGCTCTGATAGTAATAGACGAGGCAAATGCCTCTAGGGATTTGACGTGATTGTGGTTTCTTAATTTCCCAGCTTAGTCACAGGATATGGCACTTGTTCTTAAACATTTTTAACCCAAACTGGATTTTATTTTTTTCTTTTAATAGTATAAAAATTATCCTACAAAGTGTAGCAGGCGTATGTTGACATGGCATGATGCAGAACAAAAAATGGCCCATTTAAGAGCCACCATATATATATCTATGACCAACTAAAAATTCATGATCAACATATTGCCTTCTGTTTCAAGTTAGTAGTTATTTGCCGTGGGGAAATTGGTTATTCCAATTCTATTGATCATAGTCAAGTTGTACAGTAAGTGTTTCATGCAGCCAGAGTTTATCCCATTTTCAACAACATTAACCCATTGACACCCGTGCCAACTGTAACTGGCTATGACGAGCCTTTGTTACACCTCTGACATCATCACCTTTGACCAAAGTTAGCATCACTTATACTCAAGTTCTGCAGGAGGAAACGGTCTTTCCATCATTGATTGGGTCAATTGGACCACTCGCTTTCTGCAAAAAAGGGATAGTTTCACAATGTCTCTCCCATTCAGAAATCCATAAACACATCACAGGTGTTTTCATGATGCCCTTTAAAAGAAATGAATTCACCAAAAAAATCTTAGATCTATATGGTCTGGATGTGACTTATTGAGGCTGATGTCCCTTGATACAAAGGGGCTATTAATATGGGGTCCACTTAATACAGATTTCACCATATTATGTTACAGGTAAGACAGATAATTGAGCCGTTGATTTTTCAGATTTACTCTACAGCAGTTGGGAACGAAAATTAATATTTGGGAGTGCCACTGAGAAAGTTATGCTTATCTTTGCAGATCCATTGTTGCCACGAGTTGTAGAACTTGCAACAACATCTAGTGATAGACAAACAAAGGCAAGTGATGTTTATGTAATCTTGCACGTTATATACATGTACATGTAATAAGGTATTATATATAATTACAGTTTCAAGGTTTTTATTAGCTTTGTTTGAGAAAGCTAATTTTTTTTTAACTTTATAAAAAAATACTCCATTACATCAAGTTGTAAAGAAGATAGCTAGAATTATAATAATAAGTTCCGAAAAAATAAACTAAATCAATCAATACCAGTTGACAAATTTGATCATGCATTGTATGATTGATAAGATGAGGTAGCATGGTTTCGCAAAGTTCCTGCATACTGTGCCTGACATAGTTATGTGACAAATGTCTGCAAATTGATAGCTGTATTTGCATAGTAGTGGTTTTCTGTTTGCAAAATGGCTATGGCAGTATTGGATCTTTGTCATGACATTTACAGGTTGCAGCCTGTGAATCTCTTCACTCTCTTGTCCTCTACATGCTTGGTAAAAGTGTCACACAGCCTCAAGGGACCAAGAAGGTCAGGACTGTTTTAAAGGATTCACAAAAGCCATTGTGTGAAGTTTGGAAGTAACGTAATTTGATAACTGTGTCAAAATTCTGATACTCTGAATTTTGATAATATTACAGAAGTGAAATAATTGCCAATTTCATGACAATCTGTTGATTATGTACTTAAAATCGTTGCCAATAGATGAGTTTGGGAACTGGTGCCTCAAAGGTCAGCAGGGAGGTATCCATTGCAACCCTGCAAGCAGGAACCACCCCTGCATGCAACCACCACCTGGCGCCATCACACTAAACAGACTCCAGTGGAGAAATACTTACATGTACCTTACCCTTTACTTACATGTACCTAAACCCATAAACCACAAGGGCGGGAGGGCCGGGAACAAGAATCCTCAATGATTACAGAGAAATAAGCTGTTACTTATATATCTTCAGCCAGAGATCTGTAAGGATCAGGACAACACTTAAATGATCTAAATCAGCTGCAAAACAACATGAAACATACATGTATGTAGGCTGCAAGCTCCTGAGGTCACCCACAGGTCACGTGTGCAAATGGGGGTTGACTGCTGACTGCATTTGCTTTATGTGGCTTGCATATACCAACATAAAACTATTTAAGTTAAATTTTAAGGGGAGACACTGGAGATGTTGCTTTCATTGAAGACATTTATTAGTTTACACTAAGAAAATATTTGATCTGTATGCATGGAGTGTACGTAAAATTGACCTTTTAATTACCAGCAGGGCCCCTTTCAATACATGTAACAAAGTGTTTTTTATTGGTTACACAAAATTCTGCTAGGAACTTCTCCATTTATTGGATTATGCTTCTATCTGTTTAAGTTTGAGGTTGAGCAAACTAAATTAAAACAAGATAAAATGTACCTAGTGTTTATTTGCTCTATTGGTAATTAAATTGTAGAGTCCAATGGAAAAGTTATGGAAGCATGTATTTCCTACTCTCCTGCAGTTAGCATGCGACGTGGAACAGGTAAGCATAGCTTGCTATTGTGTAGATTAAGCCAGATCATGCAACAGTGGAGAGTGGCAAAGGGTTTTGTGTGACGCATGATGGCCCCAAAGTTAGCAGGGTGATGCACGATTGAGACCAAATTAGCTGCGTGATGCAGGACAGGACATCACAACATGATGCATCATTTGCTATTATACAAGTACGTGACTTGTGATTTACCAATTAGATTTCTGTGATAAGTGAAGGATTTCATTCATTTGAAGTACATAGAGTATTAATAAAGATTAATAGACCGTGGCAGACGTGACACCATTAATTTTTCTGTATTTTTCCGTCCTTTTCTTGACCTCTGATGTTGATCATCTTCGTGGATCTTCATGATACTCTAGGTCCAAAAAATTGTGACACAATGGGAATAACTCAAAGTAGTTAAATTTTGCACAAGGACCATGAAATTTATTTCTTCATCCTAATGTGTCGACTGAATGAGCTTAAATCAAGGGGGAAATGTTGTCCACATGTATTAATTTTTTTGTATGTAGTAGTGTCATTTGATGCCTGGGGCTTAAAGTTTAGAGATAAGCCAATGACATTTCAGGGGAGCAAGTAATTGAATGATAAACTGACAAAAGTCCTTATGTTCTGATTATTATCAATAATATTCATTGGTAAATAATATTCAGCTAATAGATTCTAATAACAACTAAGTTATACAGTACATGTAGCTAGAAGTACAGTAGCAATACAGCACACAAAGCTTAGCACAGAGCTCTCATGTGACAGAGTCCACTTTTAATCAAAATATTGGGTGCCGTATTTTCCAGTTTTTAGCAAACAAATTTTTGTTCAGTAAGAAAAGGCTGATCTTCTAAGCTCACAGTACACACTTAAATGGTTGTCCTTTGACATCAAAGTAACCTGAAAATTCATTGTATGATGAACTGTGAACCACTAAGCTGCCAATAATGGGCAAGCAGCCCACTGGGAGTCATCTAGGGCAAGCAGATCATGTGTTTTTAAGAGGCAGGTTTGTTTTTTTTACAGCTAGCATATTTATAATAGTGTACTTTCAAAATGGTTATTTTCATTAAAAGGAAGAACAGATCTGGAGTTAGCTTTTAATCCTGCTTTGTGGTCAATAAAAATACCCATCAACAGCGTGCTTTTTGATGCCCAGAATGCTGGAAAGTGCATTTCTGAGCTTTTAGATTCCAAATTTTTCTGGGGGGGACATGCCCCCAGACCCCCCTAGGGTTAAGGGGCCTCACGGCCCCTTTAGTGGTCACAGCCGTCTATTACACCTTCAGTGGCCGCTTATAACTAATGTCATTGACACCCCTGGTTATACATGTACATAAACATGCAATAGCCTCTATTTGGTGCAAAAATATGTTTGGTTTTAATTTTGCCCACAGACATGATCCCGTCAGAGAATCAACAGTTTTGCAAGAGTGAGGCTTAAGGTCGAGAGGTCGAGGGAAACTGTGAACTTCAAAGAACAGATAATGTTCAAGGACAAATATCACAACATGTTTTTAAAGTCAATTGCGGGCTATTGTGTTTATTACCTTTCAAATATTTTTTTACAACAAGCATGATCTTTTGACTCGGATATTCCCAGTTTTAGCTTCACAGCAATGGTGTGCAAACGAAAATATTCGATGGATTATCAGTTATGTTATTCTTGTCACTTGCCACTTTTTGTGTAGGTGTCTGAGCAGCTTTTCAAGCCATTAGTTTTCCAGCTTATTCACTGGTTTACCAACAACAGAAAGTATGAGAGCCTGGAGACCATGGCTCTGTTAGATGCAATTCTGGTAGGATTTGATAGTTTTCTTATCCAGTTTATTTTAGTCACAACTTGATATTCTTGCCTAGAAAAGTTAATGTATACTGAGGTTTATACATGTGCCAGGTGGCCATGAGCTTCTATGGTAGTATCCTTGTTTTATAACAGAGGCAATTTTACACTTGATCAGGAAGCTCTTGAAGTTCCCAAGCATTGGAAATATACAAGGAAAATATATGAATTACAACACTATACAGTTATATGTACATGATTATATATCAAGAAAATAAAGATTAAATTTTAATTTGATAGGATGGTATAATCCACCATGATAACACTGCATTACGAGACTTCAGTGCCCAGTGTGTGCGGGAATTCCTCCAGTGGTCAATAAAACAGACAATTGAAAAGGTTTGTCAGGTTATAAGGTTTTCAACTGTGTGCAGGTGACATTCAAAGTCCAAAACTGAAAATGCTATGTAAAGTTGTCCCAGTGCATTGTGGCTGCTCCAATGAAGGCCACCCAAAAGCAACCAACTCTTTGCAAACTGAGTGATAGCATCTGAGTTTTAAAGTGTTGCTAAGATCAAATGTTTACCACTTGCAGTTTTAGGTGTATAACAGAGAATTTCACAAAGGATTAAAGGACATTTTTTAGTAGGTGTCTTTGTGGTAAGACTTAGTTTTTAGAAAATGTCTTTGAATTGGAGGTTGCACAAGTTCAGCTCATCTGTAAAATGTGCACACACCCAGACTGTATGAGTGAATTAGTTCTAATCAAAGCTGGTAATGTAATCAGTAGGTGGTAACACTCTGCCAGCAAAGTACTGCATTATACCAGGTGGTAATGAGTGTGTGTTAATTAAACAGCAACTGTGTCATTATTTGATTACAAGATAGCTGTTTTATTTGTTATCATTAGCAACTTGAAAAGAGCCCAATAAATATCAAGTCTTTGTTAAAGCGACTCTACAGTCTGGCTCTCCATCCTAGTGCGGCAAAACGACTTGGTGCTGCACTGGCTTTTAACAACATCTACACGATATTCAGGCAAGTTTATCTCTTGGTGAAGAAAATGTACATGTGTGCACTATGTAAAACATATTATATTATTATAATTATGATAATAATAATAATTATTATTGTTATTATTATTATTATTATTATTATATCATTACATCATGCCTATGTTAGTTATTTGTTGATACCACAAAGGTATATATTTTTTTCATAAAACCCCATGCTTTCCTTGTGGTACTATTTTTTTTAGAAAAAAAGATTAGTCTGCATGAGTGTCAACTACATACTAGTTGTAAGATGCATGTACATTACACACAGGATCATGCATGCAGGAGGCATGCACTCTGGCATCGTGTCTCCAGGGGATATCATGTCCGCATGAGCCATGCGCATGTTTTGTGTCCTATAAACAAAATGCTTTTCTTCGCTTAGGGCAAAGTGTAGTGTTCATTTTTGTATAGAACTAACGTAACCTATTATTGTATGTATCAAACAAAGTAACGTTTTCTGATGATTTCAAACTTCTCCTTTCGTCAGAGTTCAAATAGTAAAAAACTTTTAGTTTCTCTTCAGTGGCTTGTTTATGTTTTTCCTTCACGCCTTTTAAGAAAGAGACTAAAGCATATATGTAAGTCTATTTATGTTTCATCTGAGAACTGGGAAACTATACAGTGAATAATTTAGCCAGATATCCACAGTTAAGGCATCTTCATCAATATCTTTTAAGAAATTATGCCGTTGTGTTGCTTGTGTGAAGGAGGCTTAATTTGTTGTCGTTGTTTTTCTTTGCCTTGAATGAAACTACATGTAGGCACATACCCCTTGTAAGACTATTTTTAGTAGTCGCAGAGCCTCAAATTTGTTGTGCTTTCATGTTTTAGTCCTTTGTTTTCTGTATTTCAGTTATTCTGTGCATATTTGTACATGTATTTGTTATTGTTTTTGGTTACCTAACCTTTCATACTTTCATGTACATTTTTTCATCCGTTGTTTCTATTGTTCTGCCATTAATTTTTTAGTTGCATTGTCTCTATGCTTTAGTTGTCGTAGTCACAAAAATAGCGAACCACTTGTAAAAGTGTGAATTACTTAGCCGTGTGGATTTCGACCACATTTCATTTGAAGATTTATGTAACTTTGTCATGGATGAGTTTGGAAGTAGCAGTAGAAGGAGAGTTCATTTTACAGAAGCACTCGAAAGTCTTCGATTTAAGAATTCAAGATCAGGAGGTTTGTCGTGAGTCACAACGTTGTGTTGAGCAACTGAGACCCTCCTAGAAGATGCGAGAAATGTGGAAGAAGTCTCAAAGAAATTGTTAGAACTTATTGAAGCATTTGGTTGTTTCGAGAAAGCCCATTACAAGTACATCGCAATGCTAACTGGAGAAATCGTGAAGGACCTTATTTCCAGGAATATTGTCAGAGAAAGGAGCATTTCGATTCAAATATCAAGCGATGGATCAACTATGTAAAATCTCATTCAAGAACTCATGAGGGAACAGAGATCCGACCGGAAGATTCCACAAGCATTACTGGTTCTCTTCAAAGTTGCAACTCAATGCGTGTGTCTATTAAGAAGTTAAAGGCCAAGGAAGCTTTGGCGTGCCTTAAAGTGGAGCAGTTGAAGGAAAAACAAGAACGTTTTAGAAAACAAGAGGAAATGAATATGGAACGTCAATTTTGGAAGCCAAATACTAACTCAAGCAAGTGCCTGTTCAAGCAAAGATCCTCAAAGATTATTCTCCCTTTGGAGGAGCAATACCGAACATTTTCAAGCAACCTGGTCTGTGTGCTGGAGGAGTTAGTTCAAAATGCAAAGTTGACCCAAAGAAGTTAAAGATGTCAAAGCTCATATTGAAAGGAGCAAAGTTAATGTAGTGATAATAGTGACCAGATAGTGAACTCTCTCCTACAGATTCTGTAGACAGCGATTTTGCCATCGTTGAAGACATGCTAGATAACCTGGTTTTGACGATAAGACAAGGATTTGCTTTGCCCAAACCAGACTAATCCATATTTGATGGCAACCCTATGGAGTATTGGAGTTTTATCTGGTCACTTGTTTGAGAATACTACTGAACAAAACACAATGAATGAAAGTGAAAATCTCATGTATCTACTGCAGTAAACAATGGGTGATGCAAAGAAGATTGAGTACTGCATGGTAATGGTCCTTGAAAGGCATACATGGCTGCAAGGAAATTGCTCAAGGGGCGCTTTGGTCATCGGTGTACAATTGCTGCCGAGTTTGCCAGCAAGATCACTGAGGGTCCTCAAATAAATCTGTCCAATTGTTCAGGATTACTTGAATTTGCCGACCAGCTAAAAAACTGTTAACACACCCTCGAGTCTATTGGTTATCTAGATGAGATCAACAGCACTGATAACCACCGAAGAGTTGTACAAAGATTACCATTAATTTTCATCTTCGCACTAAGTTTGTTGAAGTGGCAGACGGTATCCAGCAATCTGGTAAGAGACCAAACATCAAGGGCATTTCCATGTTTGTAGCAGCAAAGGCAGTAAATTATAATCCAGTATTTGGAAGCGTTATGGATGTTGCACCTGACAGTAAATGGAGTGTTACTAAACCAAAGCCGAGTTCAAAATCGAGTGACCCATCATTCACCCGTATCACCATGGTTAACCCCCAAGGAACCGCATCAGGCAAACAAGGCAACCAGTCAAGGTGTGGTTCAGGGAGTGAGTGACATTTAAATGCGAAGATCTGTGTTTGCCCAGCCTGTAACAGGAATCATGTTTTGATGAAATGGCACAACTTTGAAAGAAAGACCTTTGGTGGACGTGTTCAGATAATGAGGAAGGCTCAGCTTTGCCACTACTGCTTCAGTATAAATTAATTTATTATGGTCATTAATCACTTGGGGCTGCCTAACCATGAGTACATGTCAAGTTGATGTTTGAAAGCGAAGGCATCACACCCTGCTCCATCCTCCCTATCATCAAGGATCGAACAATATATTAATCAGGCCAGTGAAGAGAGCATCACTCAGACTACTCAAATACCACAAGCTTTACAAGATACTCAAGCTACTCAAGCCACCAATCTCCCCATATCCTAGGTGGACAATCGCACACTACTCTTAAGCTGGAAGTGGTAAAGTGTGCTTCAGGATAGTGCCAGTGAAGGTTCATAGTCTGAAATAGAGCAGGGAATTGTTGACCTATGCCCTTCTCTTCAATAATGGATCGAATGTCTCCCTGTGTGCTAAAGGCTTGGCAGTGCATCTGGGTATTCAAGGAGAACAGAGAACGGT
This sequence comes from Orbicella faveolata, assembly GCF_042242905.1. NCBI lineage: Eukaryota > Metazoa > Cnidaria > Anthozoa > Scleractinia > Merulinidae > Orbicella > Orbicella faveolata. The sequence goes on along the minus strand of NW_028301547.1, from coordinate 11,952,668 downwards.
CTACTTAACAATGTAAGAGAAGCAAGATAGTCCTAAGTTTGGTTAAGATATTAGCTTAACACTTGAAGCCATCGACAGGTTGGACAAGTTGGAAATCTACAGACTGTGGACTGTTGACAAAGTAAATGTCTTGAGCCACAGCATTCCAACTGACCAAGGCACTAGAAGATGGCCTCTTTTGTAAGACATCAATTAACCAAGCATCAATGGGACCAAGGCCGAGCTGATCATAGGATGCAATGTCCCAGAGGCCTTTTGGGTACTGGAAGAAAGGTGTAGCAACAAAGGTGGCCCATATGCTATTCGTTCACCACTGGAACGGATGCCAATAGGCAGAAGGAAGAAGGTGTTCTAATGCAGCAACTTGAAAGATTCTGGAAGAATGACAATGCTGGTCTGATTCCTGATTGCAAGGTTTCCATATCCGTTGAAGACAAAAAGGCTCTAGCAGTGATGAAGAGTTCAGCCAAGTTGGTTGGTGGCCATTATCAACTGGCTCTTCCCTGGAGGGAGCCCGTGCCTAACCTTCCTGACAATTGGATCATGGCAGAATGAAGACTACAACTGTTGAAGAAGAGATTCCTGCAAGATGCCGAGCTGTTTGAAAAATACAAAGCAACCATTGGACATTACATGATTAAGGGGCATGCATATAGAGTTCCATAAGACAAGCTTGTCATGAAAGATAAACCACCATGGTACCTCCCCCATCAAGGGGTATCAAATCGTCCTGTTCAATTTTAAAGTACTCGCAAAATTTGGACTTTGCTGAAATTGCTTGCAAAATTAGATGAGTGCTCACTTGCTCGTGCTTGCAAAATTTCTGCCACTGCTTGCATGCTCAGATTCTCATTAAAATGTGCTCAATTCCCGTATGGCAAAACTGGGAAACATTAGAGGAACATGCATGCTTCCTCGTTTTGGTGACGTTTTATTGAAACAGACGGGCATAATGATTCTTTGCAAAAGGCACCCCCAAAGGTAGGAAGTCTAGAGACATTAAAACGTGTAGAGTATTACTATTACTATTTAACCTTCAGAGCTTGTCAGAGCTCAATCTGTTAGATCCTAGAATCCTCCAAATAAAGCGTCGGTTGCATTGAATCTTTTTTCAGTAACTCAGCGGGAAAACAATTTGCCAATCATCGAAACCAAAATTCAAAATGATTGGTAGACTAAATGCCACGTTGTCTACATTTCTCAGGAATAATATAACCAGAAAAACCTTCCATGTTGCAAACTGCAATGTCTGGTAAAATTTAGCTTCTTCTTGAGAAGTGTTCACAACGTCAGATTAGAAAGCTTTAGATCTCCTTGAGTGTCCACCTAGTCTGTACTGCACTGAAGCTCACGTGAAGCTAACTGACATAATTTGGCATCCGACAAGGCACAGTTGGCTGCTAGAATTGTTTGAATGGTGTCAGCCAGATTACTTGGTGCAAAATGTTTCCTTTTAATAAAAGAGAAATTCCACCTAGCGGAAAATAGACATTTAAGAGAAATCTAAATGCATCATAATCGTCTGGTGACACTCTGACCTGGTGGAACCTGGCCTCCACGTGTGCTGCAAGGGCTACTTGATCTTGACCAGATCTTGTTAACTAACCCACAATAGTGTTAGTTAGGTCTGGTCCACTAAGGGGTTGGTCGTTTAAAGACATCCCTCTAAACTTTGCAGCACAATTGATGTTTGCTGGGGTTAAACACAGGGTGATGGGGGGTATCAAATGGTCTTTGCGAGCATGCGAGCAGTGCGTTTATTTCTGCGAGCATGAGCAGTGATCAAATTTGTCTTGCGAGCGACGAGCACTTTGCAAAGTACAGATGGTGAGCTACGGGCACTTCGTAAATTTTACAGTATCATAGTCTATTGATGAAATTTTCAATTTTTATTGTATGAATATGTTATAGCTTTTAATATCATCGTTGCTGTAGTTACTGTAGTTATGTTAATTGTAGTAGTGGGATATCTGTAAACTAGCTGTATGGCTAAGAATATATTGCCACTTTAAATAAAGTACCCTATCCTTTCCTATTCATAAGTAAACCTCTAAATTGCTATCGTAGTGAATTCATCATGCTCTAACAATATTGAACATTTAACATTTAGGGAGGAGTCTTCATTGGTAGACATTTTTGTGTTGGAAATCCTTGTAAATTACTTGGAAAGTTTGTCTCTTGCACACAGTGATGACCAGGCAAAAGGTACAGCTTACTTGAGAGAAAATTAATTTTTAGATTTAAGAATGTTAGACTTGGTTATGAATAAACCAACATGTACAACGGTCAAATTTTTACCTCTTGAATTTTTACATTATTCACATTGAATTCCACAAAAAAATAAAAATGCTGTTTACCGTATCAAAATATCTGCATTGGTTCTGGAGATATTTAAAGTGGTACTGTGACAAAAATCGCATCTTTCCTATCGCAGCCATTTTAAAACATAAACAAGTAGCCTGTGTGAGAAGAAAAATGCTGTTTACTGTATTCAAATATCTCTTTTCGTTCCAGAGATATTCAAGTTTTTAAAATATGCAAGTTAGCCCAGTGATGACGTCATACACTTGACCAAATTTTGATGAAATATGATGAAAAAAGATATCTCATCCAATTTGGATCAGAAATGGTTGATTCTTTGCAGAAAGATTCTACTAAATGTGCTCCACAATATGAGCTTAGCAGTTTGGTTACCATGGCAACACACTGGGTTCCAGACCTCCCCAATATTAGAGGCATTTCTGGCCACCTTTGGCGTTCCATTTTGTTATTTGCAAATGGTGCCTCATATGCTTGGTCCAGCAAGCATAGAAATATGTTAGCTCAAGTTTGTGGCCTTGTTTAATGTTTTACAAGCTGAAAATCACTAACATATTGAAATCAAGCGGGTGAGGACTTGGGTGAGGACTTCCTGTAGAACTATTAGCCTACCAAGTTTCAATGGTCTGCACTGCAAATTAACCAAGATAGCTTTATTTATATACTTGATATAAAATTGGGTTGAGTGTATGATGTCATCAGTCATCTCATTTGCATATTTTACACATTTTTCAAACTTAAATATCTCCAGAACTAATGCAGATATTTTCAAACGGCAAACAGCATTTTTATTCTTTCATGGAATTCTATGTGATACACCTAAAAAATCAGTGGGGAAATATTTGATCATAGTACTACTTTAAGTTTGAAAAATATGTAAAATATGCAAATGAGAGGAGTGATGACGTCACACACTCAACCAAATATTACATCAAATATATAAATAGAGCTATCTTGGTCAATTTGCAGCAGAAACCATTGTAACTTGGTAGGCTATTAGTTCTACATGCAACACACCTACAGCTATAAAAATTTCCGTTCTCATTACAACTTACTCTTTTCCATTCGCCTCCAACCTGATTTCAATTTAAATAAGGCCATGAACTAGACCTAACAAATTTATATGCTTGCTGGATCGTGCAGATAAGGCACCATTTGCAAATGTCAATATAGAACCCCTAAGGTGGCCAGAAGAGTCTTTAATATCAGGCAGGTTTGGAACCCAGTATGTTGCTGTGGTGACAAAAATGTTAAGCTCATATTGTGGAGCACCTCTAGTAGAATCGCACTGCCAAGAATCAAACATCTCTGATTCAAATTGGCTGAGATATCTTTGTTCATCACATTTGATCAAAAATGGGTTGAGTTTATAACTGAACAATGTTGAACATATTATAGTGTTTGACTAAACAAGAGAATGTTTGACTATGACTTACTACTATTGTTACAATTGTTGTAAAAGTTACAGTTGTTGTTGTTCATTAATGTGCTGTGTCATTCATGCCAAAAAAAGAAAAAGGTGCCACATTGCAATATATGTAAGTGCTCCTCCTTGAGCTACCAAAAGTAGATTAGCACCTGGGGTGCTCATCTGAATCATGTGCAACTTATGTATGGCGTGAGCACAAAGTCACTTTTTCGCTTTATTACTTACTCACTTTCAGTTTGGCAATCACACTATAATTAATGCCCTAATTTCATAGAAGATGCCAATTGCACAGAAACAGAAATTAGTTTAGAATTAAACATCAAATTAATCATTCAGCCAGATGGATTTGTTCTCTACATATAAACGATATCCACTGCTGTCTTACTGGTCATTAACAATGGAATTGAGTGGTGCATGAGAGTCGCATCATATAAACAAAATTCAAATGAGAAATAATTATCATTCCTTCAACCAGGTTTTCATTCCTGACCGCAAACTGTTTGGTCATGTGCTCAGTTTTCATTGCGCTCCAAGCCATAAAAACATCCCGTTAAAAGGAGTTTTAGAACTCTTGAATTGCAGGTTTAAAAATTTTACAGGTACTCGAGATCAGTGTGTCCAAGTTATTTCTCACCTGGAGAGAATCATCCGAGCAAGAGCACAGCTGCTAAACAAGGAAAACAAGCGAAGAAGAATTCCTAGGTACGTATAATTGAGAACATTTTTGTAAAATAACTGATGTATCCTCACAGAAGAAAACTTAAACGCGGAGTGATCCTATAAGGGCTGGTTTTCACTAGAACATAAGCACAAGCATAAGCATAAGCACAAGTGAAAACAGCCACGACATAAACATAAGCATAAGCTGAAACATAAGAAGAATGAACCCACTTATTTGTCTTGTGCAGTTTTCACTAGTAACGCACTCGACATAAGCATAAGCACAAGAAAAACGGAACTGTTCGTTTTTCTTTTGCTTATGCTTATGCTTATGCTTATTTCTCAACAGCGTTAATCCTCAAAGGAGCAAAGACACATTTGAGTGAACAGCTCGAATTCATACGATAGGTTTTTTGAAATTAAAAAAGTCAATTTTCTTTGTAAACCCTTTTCCTGAGGCTATCATACATTTAGTTCAAAAGGCCTTGCTTACTGTAAAATAAACCAGAAAATTACACCCGTCGCTCTCCAGAATTTTGTGACAGTGCGCTAAAATTAGACCTGAGTGAATAAGCCAATCAAATGGGAGCATTGGTCTTCCGTTGGGATTTGTGATTGGCAGGCTGAACACCTCAGCCTCGTTATATAGGATCACTCCGTGTTTAATCCGTGCAGAGTATAAAAAGCAAAAAAGACCAGAATTATGTTTTGCCTAGTAGGAATTTTCTGAAATAAACAATGCCTCCATGTCTCTGTCATTATATACAGTGTACTTGTATAACCGGTTAAAGGTCATGAATGCAGTGGTTGATCGAAATATGCTCACCTCTAGGTCAGGTTCTCTCTATGATGTCTCAAAAGAAACTTGACTTGGCTGTTCTCTGTATCAGAATAATTATAACAACATACATAATAGCAATGAATGTTGATTCCTTGAAATGTTTTTCTTTTTCATTATACTTGTAATTCGGAAAAGAAATTAAGTTTTCCTGTTACTCGTACAAGAGTTCTGAACAATTATGTCTTAGATTTTTTATTACATAACTTTATCCTTGTAAATTATAGCAGAGCTCCAGCAGCCAAAAGGGCGACCAAGCGGAGCCCCATACACATATAGGAAAGAAAAGGAAACCCATGAATTGATTTTGTCATGGTTATCATGGCTAGCGGTATTGCTCGTGGGCTAGCAGTATTGCTTGTAGGTTGAGAGAGACATGCTCCCTCGGTCTGTAACATCCCTCTTTGATATTGGACATCCATGTTATGGTCAATTGATATCTGTCAAAACAAGGTATCTGCTGACCAGTCACATGTTATTTTGAAGTTGACCACTGAGCAATTGCTGGTTTTGATTGGATCACAGGCTCATGTCAGGTCAACTTGTTTTAAACAGGGCCGGGTTTTCTGGAAGCTGGTTAATGCTAACCCAGGATTATAAAAGCTAACCGAAGTATAGTTTTTTCTTGTATACAAATGTTTTTCCCTGCTTTTGTTTTGCAACCTCGTTCATTTGGGAAAAGTCTTGGGAACGAGGTTGGTTGTTTTGTGTATTTTGAGGACCTTGAGATTATTCAAACTCCAAACAGAAGGTGAAGAGCATAAACGGAAAACCTCACCGTAAAGTTACAAAACTCAAATCAAAATTTTCGCTTATCCTGGGTTAGCTTAATCGGGCTTTGAACACCCTGGTCCAGGAGCTCCACTTTTAGGCTTGGCTAAATCTATATGCAGTAGAACCCCGGTAACTCAAACTCTGAAGGGAAACGAAAAACAGTTCAAGTTAGCGGGGGTTCGAATTATCGGGTTCGATTGAATATCCAACTTGCCATGTTAATAATTGATAGTTTACTGATTTTTCGGCACTTCAGTATACAGTGACAGCTAAAGGCACCGCATCCAGTATGACTCAAAAGATCTGGAAATGACTCTCAAATATGTGAACGGTCGGTTGCTCTAATAAAATCGTATTGCCGTGGTGTTAGTTTTGAGTGTTTTTACCGATTACATGACGAGAAAAGCAAATACAATGACATCCCTGTTGAGTTACATCAACCAGAATTCAAGTTATCGGGGTAAATTTTTATCAAGGGAAATGAAATTTAGTTTGAGTTAGCGGGGAAGTCGAGTTATTCGAGTTTGAGTTAATCGAGTTAAAATGACTGAAAAGGGGGGTCAAATCCAAGGGAAATGGGACTTGGTTGGAGTTAGCGGGGGAGTTCAAGTTATCCGAGTTCGACTTACCGGGGTTCTACTGTATTACAATAAATTAATTACATATATATTTCTCTAGGAATGCAAGGGTTGCATGAGCATTTAATGATCGATCAATGTGTAAATTTCATTACATTTCATTTCCATCATTTTCCTCTAGTGTATCATGGAATTGTCTTGTTGACCGTATGATTTTGACCAGCACTGTTTTTAATGTACAGGGGATTTGGAACTTTAAGTGCCATAACCTTGATTCATATCATCCCATGGCTTGTCAAGCAATGTGGTAAACCAAGCACTGAGTGCCGACATCAATGTATGAGACTTCTCTGTCAGCTGGCACCACTTCTGCCAGGTAAAGTCTTAGATATAATATGAAACATATTGCATAATCTCTGGGAGCAGTGTCAGAGGTAGTAAGACCAGGTTAAAGCACTTTAAGGGAGAGAGAAGAATGTACAGATGCATAACTTCGTAAATGATGTGAATGGCACTCATATCATGGCAGGGTTTTGATTCGCAATGAGAATGTCCAATACTCATTCTGAACCAAATTCGTACACTAAATGAAGAGCAGAGACCGTATTCGTAATATTTTAAATAGGTCAGTTATTTTATAGCTCCTGTCGAGTAAACATTTAAATTTGTGTCTAGCCAATGAGTTCATTATTGCACACAAAAAAGAGAAAAATATTGTGAAAATTGCAGTTGGTTCGATGATTGTTGCTCCTAACACGCTGTCAATTGCGTGAATGATATAACAATCTTTATTCATAGATAGTGCACACTGAATCAACTTTATGTTTGGGATGTGAATATGCCATACTCGCCTCTTGTCAAAGGCTTTAGTAAAATTTTCACTAATTTAGTGATTTGATAGTCGAAGTCGAAGTCTAGCTGATGAGTCAGCCAATTGGGAGCACAGGTCTGGTCACTGACAAAATGAAAAAGTATAAAACAAGCTATGAAATACGAACTGTGCCTGGTCTCAGGTCATGTGGTTAATAATATCAGACCCCATTGTTTTCAGAAGCTTCTCATTCAAGGTACTATTGGTTGCATTGATTGGTATTGGTGTTGAGAAAATTGGAAACACAGAAATGTCAACAATGATTTTGTGTTGAACTCCAATAAAATGATCCTATATGCGTATACATACTGTACCAACCAATTGTTTAGAAATAACATCCCTGAGGATAACTGCAAGTCCTCCACTGGGGCTTATTAGAGAACTTCAGTGTTGCAGAGTAGAAAAAGTGACAAAATTGAATTTTTCACACTCATTTATGTATTTTGTGAAAGGGGAGATCATTAACACAGATGATAATCTCACCTTACTAGCATTAAAAGAACAGTGGGCTCACCAGGTGTACAAATCATGAAATCCCCACAATTTAATGCAGCGGCCATCAACACTTTTTGTTTAGTCTCGCGCTCTGTGTACTTGCTCAATGTGCTAGCAAAATACCTGGTATTTACAGTAAGGATGTGAGTGTGAATGTCCTTAGCTCTGCTAAATCTTGACTGAGGAGTTGTTCAATTTAATATTTTCACCTTTTAATTGGCAAATCATATTAATTTTTTCCTTTTATCTGATAGGTGTAAGCTCTGCTGCCGAATGGATGAAGAAAACGTATCAAGATCATCAATCATTTTTTGTTCACAGGTTTGAAAAAAATAATATTGTTTTATATTTAGTGCAGTACACTACTGTGCAAAATCAATGCAAGTGAAGTTCGCCAAATTTTGTGCATTGTTCTGTTATACAATGTAGTGTACTGATTGAAATGCATTTGGTGTCTTAGAAAACACAAGAGTAACTCAGATCACAAGGTGTAATAATCTACAGTGGTTTATGTTTTTTGTTTAAACTTACACAGCATACTCGAAGACAAGGACCGTGTTGTTGCAGGCACGAGCAGAAAATAGCTGGAAAGCAAATAGCTTCTAAGTCCTTACACATGGATTTAATTATGGTCGTGAATGAAAGTTATTTTTTCTGACAATGTTTTCCACAAACACTGCTTTTACGCATAAGCAGGAAATAGTTTAAGAAATAATAGTTCCAATGATGTACAGTTCAAAATAATTGTGGCGTCTTTAAAAAGCACAAGAGCCATAGAAGTCAGCAAATGAATGAAAAAAGGCGTCAAGATAAATAGGTTCTAAAGATATTTTGATGCCAGTTGCAAGCCCACTTTCATCTATTACGTAAACAAAAATCCCAAAGCGCCCACAAAATAGCTAAGATGTAATGTTGTTTATATCTGAAGCAAAAAATTGCAATTTTTTGGCCACTTTGCTGTGCAAATAGAAAATGTACATAATTAAATAAAGAGATAAACATATTTATGCAGGGTGACCATTTCATTTATAAAAACTGCTATCAACATGAGTGCTGCGTAAAGTAAATAAATAATTAATAAAATAAAATTGTGTAGTGTATACACTATAGTCCGAGGAATGCAATTTTGCTCTTTAAGTTTAGTTTTGGAAGTTGTTTTTTAAATTAATTTTTTTCAATTGTGTAGACAGAGATGTTAACTTCATGCAGCTTGTTTACTGTTATTGTTTGCTGCTCAGTTTATAATAATAATCAAAGAACGGTGACCATCCTTTAACGCGCAAGTAGATTACATCAGCGCAAAGTTACTCAGACATATAATATGTACAAAAATTGTTAATTGTGTTTTTTTCACTTATTTAAATTCTTATGTCACCTCTATATTTTCACTGTTTCCTTGAAAATGATGTTAGGAACATCAAAAGGTTGGACAACTATAGTTTTTATTTATTTATTTATTTATTTATTATTTTTTTCTTTTTGTCTTGCACTGCAAGACCAGGTAATAATTTTAATATTTTGAACTTACTGTACCTGTTGAATTTTTCTTTTATTGTGCTGTTAGATTTGAAGGTGGAGGTGGGGGGCAGAATGGTATTCAGCAATATCCCACCCTGTCAGATATTGGTGGGCCATTTTCATTGAAAGAGACATTCCTTTGGTTTGACATGCTGCTGGCAGCTCTAGATTGCTATACTTGGAGCTTCAGTGAAAGCCTTTTGTTGCCAAGTCAGGTCTTTGCTGGTAAGCAATATATATACAATAAATAAGTATATGCCATAACAACTGCAGAAGATATTAGCTACTTTTAGTGTCCACATTAAATAGAGGTCACATATATGACGCCATTGTAAGGCTCTGCAAGGTCGTTGTGGCGGTGCGTTTGGCTTGTTTACATGTGGCAGATCCGTGCATGTTAATTAAGACAAAGTGAGGAAATTCAATGTGTAATCTTGTTTCAGCAGAGAAATCAATTAGAGAGTCTTCAAAGAACTGAAACAATTCCGATGATACATGGCGATTACACATATCACTTTTATTGCACTTGTATGCACAATACAATTGATTAAGTTGGACCTGAAACAGTAAATTGTATTGTATACAAAATAATCAATGGCTTGTCGGTAATAAAGGCTAATTTTTGAGTTATTTTTTTTGGAAAAGAATACCTCTTAGTTGGCGCGCTGGGGTATGTTATGGACGGGTCAATGGATGAGTGAGTGAGTGAGTGAGAGATGTATGTATGTCACACCAATCAGATTGGAGCTACTATTAACAACCAGTCAAATTGCCTCTTGTTAAGGTGAATCATTTGTGTGGAGATTTCATCCTGATTTTAGAACGGCCATCTCTGTTTTTCTACAAACAGAAACACGTATTTTTCTGACCTTTCCGAAGCTTCCGTTTGCTATGGTTGAGCCCAGGACTTTGTGGATGGGTTTCAAAACAGTTCAAAATTCAATAATAAGCCGAAGAATCATAGTCTTTGGAATACACTAACATGTCATCAAGGCTTTGCCCTGGGAAATTTCGAATGAAATGAGTCTAAGCTGCTCAGTAACTTGGTGAATTCTAGGACAGGAACGATTGTTTTTAGGGCAAATGCACCATTGGGATGTTGAGGGGGCATTTGTCCGTGGTGGTATTCGCCAGGGTCCCATCGATATCATTTGCATTACGTACAGTTCACGAAAAAAGAATTCAGTCCAAACCGTTTATGTTTGCGCAACATGTTTCAGTTTGTGAATGCAAGTTTCAATTAAGTAGCGCTATTTAGGTGGCTGTTCACGGAGTAATACAGTCTTCTCGTTGAAATGTTCCTTGGAATCGATACTGAGATACTCATTTGAAGTGGTTTCTCTGTCAAAACCAAAGAAATTACGGACGGCTAGTTATGAATGAGAACACTGCTGAGGTTTGAAATTTGTTTTTGTTGGAGAGAAATGTAACATGATATTTTTATTTGTTAGTTTCAAGTGGTAACTTGACACTTTTGTTTTTCACGCACGAGTAGTTGCAATTAAAACTGGCGAATCAGTGACTCTTGTTTACATGGTCAGAATAAACAAACAAAAAGCCAATCTAGCGGCTCGTCCAGAAACTTTGACTTGATATAAATGTTCTGACGTCTCATTTCTTAGTGTCTTCAGCGGCAGTTTTATTTCTTGCATTTATGGAAATTCATAAAAACGGGAATTCTTAAAAGAGATTTTCTTTAAGGTTTGTAGTATGGAACATCTTCAAATATTCCTGAAGACTGCATGTCGGCAAGTTAAACTGCAAATTAATTAGATTAGACTTTGAGGTGACTATGGTTAGCCAAATGTTGCAAAATTCAACAACTTGCACCTTCATATTCAACAACTTATATTTATGTTCAACAACATATATTTACATTCAACATTTTATATTTATATTCAACAATACGCATTTTCTTTCAACTTCAACCAAAATTCTTTTCATTCCACAAAAATATTTGTTCAACTTCAACCAAAAATAATTTCATTCAACAACAATATTTGTTCAACTTCAACCCAAATGATTTTCATTCATCAAAAATAATTATTCAGCTTCTACCAAAATCAATTTCACTCAACAACAATACTTGTTCAACTTCAACCACGATTATTTTTATTCAACAATAATAATTATTCAGCTTCTATCATGCATAGTGATTTAATAACATACCTTCGTTTATGACAAAAGTTTTGAAAGTTCCCGGACATTCAAAATATCATCATTCAACAAAATTCCCCGTCCCTCCCCCCGAACTACCCCGAACGCTGTCACAAATCCCTAGTGTTTTGGGTACCCAAAACACTGAAAGCGTAAAACTGATGCCAGTGAAATCATCTACAATTCTGTTCAAAACCCATTTATCTTTTTACGAAGCTTTGTCTCAATAAATTAAAGCGTTCTTAAGCTTGATATAAACACAATGGGTTTTGAACAGAATTGTGGATGATTTCACTGGCATCAGTCTTACGCTTTCAGTGTTTTGGGTACCCAAAACACTAGGGATTTGTGACAGCGTTCGGGGTAGTTTGGGGGGAGGGACGGGGAATTTTGTTGAATGATGATATTTTGAATGTCCGGGAACTTTTAAAACCTTTGTCATAAACGGAAGGTATGTTATTAAATCACTATGCATGATAGAAGCTGAATAATTATTATTGTTGAATAAAAATAATTGTGGTTGAAGTTGAACAAATATTGCTGTTGAATGAAATTGATTTTGGTAGAAGCTGAATAATTATTTTTGATGAATGAAAATCATTTGGGTTGAAGTTGAACAAATATTGTTGAATGAAATTATTTTTGGTTGAAGTTGAACAAATATTTTTGTGGAATGAAAAGAATTTTGGTTGAAGTTGAAAGAAAATGCGTATTGTTGAATATAAATATAAAATGTTGAATGTAAATATATGTTGTTGAACATAAATATAAGTTGTTGAATATGAAGGTGCAAGTTGTTGAATTTTGCAACATTTGGCTAACCATAGGCGACACGTTCTTTTGTTTGGAAACAGATTCCTTGCGCGGTTTAAAAAGATTAACTTATGTCTCCCGTAAAGTGACAAAACCTTTTCAGCTGTAACTGACTTTCTGTAACCAAAAAGATCTCAGGCGTTGGGAAGGATAATGTGACAAGGAAACGTCCCAAACTCTGCAGATTTCATAGCGTCTTACAAAATTAAGACAGCTTTTCATGTGTCTGGTTGTGTCAAGTCTCAAGTTAGGCAAGTTAGGTCTCGTTTAAGTGGGTTTTGATATCAATATTAATTTGAAGTGGTTTCTATGAACATGTCTTGTTATAAAATGAGTTAAATTCAATAATATGTTGACCAGTAAACGTGACAATTTTACCTTTCACGCCAACCTTTGTAACTTGATACTTTTGTTTTCCTCGTAAAGGTATACATCACGAAACTCTTGTTTTCTCGAAAACATAGGGGCGATGTGCTTTTTCTTCATTGCTGGAGAAAACTGGTATAAAGTTAAGACCGAGTTTACCAGAGGACCAGGCAGGGGTGATACATGCCATCTCTCCTTTTTGGATGAAACTTTGCCAGATTGAAGGTACTACCCAACAACTCTAAAAGACAAAGTGGGCCGGCCTTGTGATGTTTCCCATAGGAGTTAGACCACCCCCCTTCCCCTGGTTTTTTGCCCAAAATCCCAAAAATGTCACTAAAATAAGCATCAAATTTAAACATCGCTCCTGTTTACATAATACATTGAATTTTATTGGTATTTCGCACAAATAAAGATTGGACCTATCTTAGTTCACACCAGGAATTTCAAGTCATTTGAAGTGACAGGTGCCAATCAAGGAATGTCATTTCCTACCCATGTCACGCAACGTTTAGCTATAAGGCAAATAAGCTCAAATTCTGACTCAAATATTGCTTAAGTCCAACTTTCTAAATCAAAACTAATTTCATCACAGTTTAGAGTCACCCTTGGCCTGATGAAATCAAGAATAAAATTTTTGGCATCTGCTATTTTTTGGTAACAAAAGCTGTTGAAACAACATGACAAGAGGCTAGTTTTAACAAAGAGAAAAGGGCGAAATCTAAAAATATTAGATATTATAAAATCAGTTCCTCAAAGTTTTTCTATGTCAATGTCATTAACAAAGTCTTGATTATAGTCAACTCTTACTTTACACTCGGCATACAAACTCATCAATCCTGAGAAGTATTCTTTGCTGACATTATTGTTTGCCCTCATATATTAACTCTTGAGCTCACCCAATGGATATTCATGTCATGCGAATCGAGTTAAAAAACAGCTATGATTTTTTTTTTACTTTGCTGCATCAGGTGTACGCAAGTAAATTTTAATTGGTATAAAGATAAACATTGTGCATATAATTTTGAAAGCATGGGAACAAGAACCAGAGACCTTGATCAGTGGCAAATAATATCACCAAGTGATAATTAATAGTTTGTTGTTGTTATTATTATTATTTATATTATTTATTCATATTTATTGTTGTTATTTATTATTTATTACCACTGCGCAAGGGATTTCAATCTCTATTTACAGATGTGCACACTCCAATGATAAGAATGGCTTCGATGTTTTGCTCAATTGTAACTTTTTGGAAAGAAAAGCTCGACAATACCAGATGTTACCTTTGTTCTCATCTCATCCACTCACTTGCCAGCCTTAGAGAGTGCAGAGGCATTAAGATCGTCAGATATGATTTCAGTGATCCACAGGCTGGAAAGGACCTCTGTGACAGAAGAATTGCCACAGTGGACAGCCATGTGCGTTGCAACATAAATGAAGGCCACGACATTAAAAGTGCTAGTGATATCCAATGGCGGGTTGAAGGGTGTCAGGCATCAATAGTATTGTTAAGACTCAAGCATCAGGCCAGACCATGAAGCACACAATGTCTGGAATCCTGTCTCTAAATGTTTTTAGCTTCAAGTCCGGAGGTGTGAAAGTGTAGAAGGCTTGTGATATGGGCCCTGGTAAACATTTCACACCTGCACATGAGGAATGGATATGGAAGACCTCAAGGGCCTACAGACGTATGCATAGAGCAGCCCTTAAATGTGCTGCAAGAGAGACTGCTACTTTTACAGCCAAGAGTTTGACGTGTTAGCTCTAACAGCCTCCGTCTAGGCATAGTTAATAGAAGGGGATTATTATGAAACTCAACAAAGTTCTTTGTTGTATGTTTTTGTTCTCTTTTTTGGCCTTGACCGTGCACAAAACACAATTGTTGTATATTACTGACCGAGTAACTGCCCAATAGAAACGTTTTGGTTACGTAATTCATGGATAGTGTATGGGCGCAAAAGAATATTTTGCACGGTCATGGACCTTCCAACACAAATCTTGGCATCTTTGTTTGCTCCTTTGATGTTTGCCGGGCTTCACAACCATTCCCATCTATTAACTATGGTCTAGGACCTCGCAATCTATTGAAGGAGAGTCCCAAGTTGTCAAAGCTACAAGAGTGTATTCCTCCTACCCTGAAAAGGGATTCACAAAAGCATACCAATCTTTTGCAGTCTGCAGAGACGCATGGATGCAGGTAAACACCTAAAGAAGTTAGAGAGAGGAACGTCATAGACAGCATCAAGATAAAATGGGTTGAAATCCCAAACGTCCTTTAGTGATCATGATCCACATGAGAAATCTCAAAGGGATGGGTCTGAAAACATCACGAAGAGGAACCCGCTTTTCTGAGAAAGTGAACACACATCCGAAAAGAACATTTTTGGAAGGTGAGGGGACAGGACGAAAGTGTAGTGAATGAGTGCAGTAAGATGAGACTGTGCAAGTCCGTATTGGCAGGAAAATGTCCAGCAAAGAAGAGTAGCTTGCTGCAGACCAAATAGCCCAGTACTTCAGCATGTTGTCTGTAACGTACAGACATGGCCGACTAGCTATACACCAGGCTGATAGGAGTCCGTCTCAAGATGAAGCAGAAGAGATCTTGACCAGGCTTGCAGTACGAAAACAGTACTATACTTGCCAGCTACTTTACCATCCACCTTGTAGAATATGTAATACAGTCTTGTGACCAGAAAAAAACAAATCAGTTATTTCACAGGGCTATGGAGCTACGGATATACACAGGAGGTTTCTGAGCTGAAAAGAAAACGATGGCCAAGAGCCAATCAAGCTTCTTGAGTGCCTAGAAAAATTAAAAAAGTTCAACTAGGCCAAACCTTGCTAAACCTAAGGCAGTGGTGCCGTGTATGTTGTCGTGTGCTCGCTTGGACCCTAGGTTTTAGATAATTTCCGCTACTAGATCTTCTCGAGGCTCAATTTTTCCTCAGAATTGCAATTTTTTTCACACATCTTATTACTCGCAGACATGCGATTATTTACAATGTTTTGTGCCAACATCTTTCAGGTATAACCTTCATCTGCGGTTAATTCAGTATAGGAACTTTCAGAGGAAAAACGCATTTTCATAAAAGCTTGCTAAAGCTCAATCTTACAGTTCAAGTATCATATACAACTGTACGTGTTTACCAAGATTTGCTTGCCACCATCGTGGATCCGCCATCTTGGATTCTACTTTTTTCTTAAAAAGTCAAGAAATAATGGAAATTGATACAAAATCAAGCCAGAATGCTTATGAAATGTTCAACTTGGTGAATTTCTGGAATTTGATGAAGAAAACTGGAAAACATACAGAATTATGTCAAAAAAAGTTGATTTTTGGCCAAACCTACATGAAACTAGTGGTTGCTATGGAAACATAAAAAATGATGGATACACAATTGACATATCAAAACATCCGCGAAGGATAAATGAACAGCTAATGAAAGTTTCAGCCCCTTAGAGTAAATCGTCTTCTCAAAATTTTGAAAATACCTTATTGGGGGGATGACATCTATGCCCCACCCTCCCTTGTACGTCCGAGGGTTACGGGATATTGCAAAGAGTTTTGCATTCATTGAGCTTCCACTGCCCTAAATAATATTCAAAGACTTTGTTGATGACATTAACGTAGAAATAACGTTGATGAACTGATTCTGTAATATCTAATATTTTTAGATTTCGCCCTTGTCTCTTTGTTAAAACTAGCCTCTTGTCATGTTGTTTGAACAACTTTTATTACCAAAAAATAGCAGATGCCAAAAATTTTATTCTTGATTTCATCAGGCCAAGGGTGACTCTAAACTGTGATGAAATTAGTTTTGATTTAGAAAGTTGGACTTAAGCAATATTTGAGTCAGAATTTGAGCTTATTTGCCTTATAGCTATGTTGCGTGACATGGGTAGGAAATGACATTCCTTGATTGGCACCTGTCACTTCAAATGACTTGAAATTCCTGGTGTGAACTAAGATAGGTCCAATCTTTATTTGTGTGAAATACCAATAAAATTCAATTTATTCTGTAAGCAGGAGCAATGTTTAAATTTGATGCTTATTTTAGTGACATTTTTGGGATTTTGGGCAAAAAACCAGGGGGGGGGGGGTCTAACTCCTAAGGGAAAAATCACAAGGCCGGCCCACTTTGTCTTTTAGAGTTGTTGGGTAGTACCTTCAATCTGGCAAAGTTTCATCCAAAAAGAAGAGATGGCATGTATCACCCCTGCCTGGTCCTCTGGTAAACTCGGTCTTAAATATCTGGTGAAAAATGGAACAAGAACGATTTTCTTTACACCGCTTATTATCATTTCACGGATAAACAGAAACTAATCTAATTGTTAGATAGTCACGTCTGACATGTCAAGTCATGGAATAGCGCGTTCTTATTCTGTTGCCACCTTTGCCGTTAACAGTAAAACCACTTCAAATTAATACACAATGATATTGATTAATACAGCTGGGAAGCGTTTCAAAGAGAACCTACAGTACAAACTGTTTTTTTAACGACTGACTGGAAAGCTGGTACGCTAACTTGGAACAAACGCCTCTTAACAGATGTCAACAACTACCGGCACCTCACAAATGACTTTGACAAAACGAACAAACGGACCTCTAACAGACCAACTTAATTTGACTAACAGTAGGACTGATTTGACTAACAATCGACGGATGGAAACTGACCAATGACTGATGACAACTTTACTCGAGTCTTACAGCTAATACCATCATAGCTTAACTGACCAATCACTTTCGACGGAGCAGATTTATAACACATCTACTGACAAACTATTCACTTGACTCTGAAGATGTCTTCTGGTCAAGTTGTCGAAACGTCAGTCACCAACAACAGTTCTTTTCAGAACTACCCTCACCCGGACGATCGACGATTACACAATAGGAACTAAAGAACGTTTTGTAAGCTAAACCTACAGTGAAACAAATTCAATTTTTTTCTTTCTGTGCTGTACATCGTAACCAAACAAACTTGTTGGATTAACCTTATCATAACTGTTAAGAGTGAGTGCTACCACCTCCGGGGTCTTTTAATTCACAAAAAAATAACTCTTGCACGCCTTGCGTGCCTATGTTATATGAAAGTACCATGGATGACATTTAATAAAAAAAAAATATATGGGCAGTTTGTCAGAAACAGGGGAACTGTCCGTAAATAGAGAGGGGTCCATATATATTAGAGAGGTATCCATAAGGGGGTTCAGCTGTGCAACAGTTGCAACTGTTCGCAATAGAGAGGGGTCTATATCAGAAAGGTGTCCAGAGGGAGGGTTCACATGCTTTATATGTTAAAAAAAAAAACAGTCAAGAGTGTAAACCGTTGAGGGATACATGTACTTGACTGTCACGTTCTTTGTACATGTATGCATTTGTGGACTCTGTTTAGATGAGAAAGAAATCTCATAAGGTACTGAGCCTTCATCTATTTATTTGTAACTCCAGACAATGGCAAAAAGCTCAGTGTTCTGTTCAAGTCTGTGAGCTTTTTCCTGTCTAAAATGGCCATGTTGGGCATCACAGCAGCCAGTAATTGCTTCACGGCAGGGTCGTCAAGTGTCAAATCAGAGGTATTTACACCAAAGGAGATCGACAACTATAACAGGTATACATCTGTATCTTACAAAACATTGTTTGACATATATCTGATAAAGGTGTATTTCAGAAGTTGCACAAGTACTGTATAGCTGTTTACAGATTTCCAGTTATCACCCCAAGTGACTGAAACCCCTTTTTCAAGATATGAATTCTTACATCGGCTAAATTGGTAGTACTACTCTAGTTCTTGCTTGACAAGCAGAAGAAATTTTGTCAGCTTAGAAATGTCTGAATATAAATATTCCAATACAAACAAAACATTCCAAACTGAAACTCATAACTTATGCAGACATCGCATCTCTAAAGCCATATAATGGTCACAGTTCATATCTCAGTTTTCATTCACTTCCTTTATTTTGTGTGCATACATACATATCGTATTTGATGATTAGGTTAGTAAGGCAGCCAAATGACCAAATGCTCATGACCTTCTATATGAAATATCTATGTAACTAATTAAAAATGAGGAGTACTGTTAAGAGCTATGTACAAGGAAATCAAAATTATCATTAGAATAACGTTAATATTTTTCACTAGAATAAGAAATTAAATAATTAAAGATTAATGAAATCATCTTTGTGACTTAGACACTGAATATACCTTTCAAAATGTGCTCTGGTTAAGCATGCCTAAAACATTCTGTATCAAAGTATGCAACCCTCAGTTCTATCCTTATTGAACCACAGAGCCACTGAGAGTGTTCGGTAAACATGGGTCAATGAGTCAATGAGTCATGAGTCATGAGTCAATGAGCCATGAGTCAAGTTATGAGTCAGGTCAGCGGTTTTCAAAATTCAAAATGGTGGACATCGCAAAACTCGGAGTATGTACTGACTGTGAATTCGGTGGTTCGCTACGCAACGTTTTTTGTTTCTCGAATTCATTTTAATAGACGAACAAGTTCAGAGGTTGAAATTACTCAAAGGACGCTAGTTACAGTGACAGACCTTGGAATTTTCTTGCTGAAATGGGTTGGAAAAGACGGGCGACTGCCATCGCTTGATGACAACTGTACAAGCGTTTTAATGATGACATCTTTGCTATCTGGTGTGGGCCCAAAGGTACCCTCTTGGAATTTCTTAATGCTCTCAACAGCAAAACTGATCGAATCAAAGTTACTTATTGTATGAGCAAAAGTAGCATTTCTTTTCTGGATTTGTTTCTCTATAGAGATACCTCTTCGAACGTGCTGCAATTTTCCACCTTTCAAAAGCCTCTCAACAAATATCTTTACATACCCTTCGAGTCGTTTCACCCTTCTAGCAATAAGAAAGCCTTCATCAAAGGGGAACTTATGAGATATGCTGGAAACAGTTCTTCCTTTAATTCATTTTATGAAACTAGGGAAAAGTTCTGGAAGCGACTACGAGTTATCCATTCATCTTTCTGCTTCCATTGTTACGTGAAATACGATACAGTGACAGAAAGAAATGGCTTTACAAGAAACCTAAGAATAAGTCTAGCTTGGGTAGGACTATTGTCTTCAAGACTACCTTCAACTGTAGTCACGCACGTATTAAGAGTATTATTAGCACTATCTTACCAGAATTAGATTGTGCAGTATGTTACAAAAAAACTGTGACATTAGCTAATCTTTGTAAGTAATTTTTGGGGCCCACAGTTTTAGCTAAAACTGTGGGCCCCAAAATTATATCACGCATAAAATATGTCACACCTTGTCGAAATTTACCGCCTGTTTCCTAGAAGTATTACTGCGGAGTTTGTCATTCCTATATGTATATCCGTAGGTGTGTTCTTACGAAATGTAAACTCTAGTATGAGTTAGGTATGTATACAGGTGCTTCGTGTTGTATTGTTAAACTCCCTGATGAAGTGTGCGTTAGTCACACGAAACACGTAGGAGAAATAAAGAAGTTATACAACTACAGTTCGCAGAGTGCTGCTCACTAGTTAAGTTTTTGTTAAATTGTTATTTTCTACTTTCATTTAGCGCAGAAAAGGAGTAATTATTTTTGTCTTGACATTCGGTTCTATTGCATTGGCTGCCATATTGGATATTGATCCTATGACCCGTGCCATTAATATATTTGGCAATGTGCTCGAGGGACAGTAGTAAATCCTTATCGGCTGCACATGACATGCTGTTTATTGGTGCCGGCTTAGGTTCCAAAGGTTCTACACTAGATTTAAAGGTGGCGAACCATATATTTTCTACCATCTCAGGTGATATTCCGGTCAGTAGGTCTCTTGTACGACTTCTTGGGAGTGATCAGTTGCGATCAAGCGATGGCAGTCGCCCGTCTTTTCCAACCCATTTCAGCAAGAAAATTCCAAGGTCTGTCGCTGTAACTAGCGTCCTTTGAGTAATTTCAACCTCTGAACTTGTTCGTCTATTAAAATGAATTCGAGAAACAAAAATTGTTGCATAGCGAACCACCGAATTCACAGTCAGTACTTACTCCGAGTTTGAATTTTGAAAACCGCTGACCTGACTCATAACTTGTCTCATGGCTCATTGAGTCATGACTCATGACTCATTGACTCATTTGACTCATAAAACAGGAATCCTCAGCCACTGAAAACCCTTGGCAAAGTTCAAGCGTATGTAAACCTAGCAAGAAAAGAAGTAACGTGATAACTAAATTCATTGTCATCTACAACAAAGGCAGACTAGTAATGAACAGGAAGAGTAAAGAGTTGGATGTCATTAAACCGAGACCTTTAATAAGCTATTCCCCCCCCCCCCCCCCAGGTTCATGAAAAACATTGCTGCAAAATGCTAATAAGAGATTTATAAGAGAGATTTGTATATTTTGTGCGTTGTCTTCTCCAGAAATGCTCCGTTTCTTCACCCAAAGGTACGCTTTTCTTACGCTTTTCTCTATAGTGATCCATTTCTGTGCTTATTTCTCAGAACAGCCAGTTTTACCAAATTTGCAAGGAAATGTCTGCAGTTGACGTAAGCTGAATTAATTCATCTGCACTGCTGATGTGCTCCTTGATACCCAACAGATGTTGACGCGGCTATTAAGAAAAGTTGATATTAACCATCTGCCTGTGCACCAATTTTTAGCAAGTTTCGTTTGCAATTAATTCCAGGTGTCTTCCCTTTCCAATGCTTAACGTAACTGGAAATTCAGTTTTTTGCAATCGATCATTTACTAGATGAAGTAAGTGAAAGACTCACTTGTAAAAGGCTTGGCAGAATTCATGAAGCAATCAATTTATAACTGAAAAGCAATGAAAGAAGTATTAAATATTCTAGGTGATACTGATTGAGTCAATTCATGTGAGTTTAAATGGACCTTTTTGTGCAACAGCTTAAGCTGGTCACTACTGTCAGATTAAAATGAAGTTTAGAACTGTTGGCGTTTTGTGGGGGAAATTGGAGAACCTGTAAAATAATCCTTGAAGAAAGGAAGAGAAACCTCATTAAACTCAACCCCTCAGATTTCAAGATTGAAACCCGGGCCACATTGGTTATAGATGAGTCCTCTCATTACTGAAAGATTTCTGCTCTCTTGGCATATGTTGAAAATGGCCTGACACAACACCAGAAGGTCTGTCATGCTTTGGGAATCATACTCTAAGTAATTCGTGTTCGCATACTCTATGTAATTCACTTTTTGTAGTTGGATTAGGCTTGCAGTTGTCTTGTTGGTTTAATTATCAATTCAAGTGTGGTAAATAGGTGGATTTGTGAAAGGATTTTTGCCTAGCTGCTTCATAGGTTGGTAAACATTCTGTCTCTTTCACTTCAAAAATCAAAGTATCTGGGGTAAACAAGGAAATCCTTGCTTCGCAATTAGTTTCGAGCTTCCTTTGAATGTGAATCATTTTTCGTGATTATGCAGAATATAGTCTAAGACCTGAGATTCTGTAAAGGATACCTCCACTTGCTTTCACGTTTTGTTCAAGTCCCACATTGTACCCTGCATCATCTGACATACCATGGACAGCTTCCACATAATTGCTTCATTTTGATGAAACTGACATGTCCACATCTAGTTGATCCAGCTAATCTAAGAAGATGCAACAGGGTGGGGGCATGCAGCAGAGTATACTTCACGCAAGGTCATCGAATGATTGTTGGATAAATGTTGTTTAACATTGTTTTGTAGGATTTTAATTGTTCAATATTCTTTTTCTCCGTGTGTTTTTTTATAGGGCAAAGTGTACAGTGATAGTAAGGATAATGGATTTTGTTACAGTGCTACTCCAGTCTCGGGAATCTTTGAAGGTATTATAAGGATACTATGGTGGATGGGAGGTGTGCAACTATTTAAATACAAGTGCGAAATGCTGCCCCATTTTCCTAGAGATCCAGAAAGTGATGTAAAATGTAAATATTGATAAGTTAATAAAGATGGTGAATTTTAAGCTCGGTAATGAAATGTGAAGGTGAATTAATCAACATGACACGAGCATGAGACAAAGAAAAATTCTGAGTCCCCGACAGGAATCAAACCCATGACCTCCCGAACACCGGGCAGGCGCTCTATCCTCTGAGCTACGAGAACTCATGGAGAGCAAGGCCATTTAACTGAGTCATATATGACAGGTGTCCTGCATACTGCTAGGATCAACACTATCGAAGTCATCGTGAGTAGTGATAAGTTGATAAAGATGGTGAATTTTAAGCTCGGTAATGAAATGTGAAGGTGAATTAATCAACATGACACGAGCGTGAGACAAAGAAAAATTCTACTCACGATGACTTTGGGACTACCGAGAAACAAATCCCGCTAGTGGCTGGGTGGAGGCCTTGAACCCAGGACCTCCGGATTGCAACACCAGCGCTCTAAACCACTTGGCCACACTGCCTCCTCAGTAATAAAAAGCATGCTCCCATTGAGTGCTTAGAATCCCTCCACTGAAGTCTGGTGTGCTAACTTAAGCTTATCATAGAGCAAAAATGAATGTTGCATCCTCGTACGTTTAGAGAGATGGAGTAGCCTAATGGTGATCAGCATGCTGGACCTCAGAGCACAGTGTCCAGCTGCGGGTATAGCTAATTTACATCAAAAACGAGTGATGACCTGGACCAAGTTGAGGGTGTCACCTTGAAAGCTTATGGGATTATTTTTTGACGGGGATTTCAGGCTACTTAACAGTCAAACCGGCACGCTCTTTTCTGCCAAACTTTCCAGGGTGCTAGTGCAATATTCCAATATAGATTGTTAACTTGTTGGAGCAACTTACAAGATTAATGAAATTTAAATTTTCTCAAGCAAGTTGCCTAACGTCACTTGAGTTTTAAGCTCCTATTTTCATTTTCGTGTATATAACTGAAATAACACAACCTATTTCTCAATGACGGAGCAAATGATACCTTTCAATTCACTGTTTATGAAAAGGTTGGAAGAAATCAGCAACAGATCGAGTTTACATTGCAAAACTACTGGTAAAACTGCGCTTCAACTTTAAAAACCCTAGCAACTTGTAGAGAAAACTTAAATTTTGAAGTACGGTTCCCTGTCTGAGGATATGGACTGCCGCCATTACTAATTTCTCGCATTCTGCTGATAAACAGTGAACCTTAGCGCAGGTATTACATTTGCTTTGATACTTTGACACAGAAGTAGTATCCCGTAATTTAATCCATACAAGAAGAACAATCAAAGTGCTCTTTGAGCAAACTCATGAATTTTGTATGGATGATTACTGGTAAGAGCTCATCTTTGTGTAATATGTGGTAGTTCCAAAACGGAAATAAGAAAATTAGCAGTCATAGCTCAGGCTTTTCAAACCAAAACTTGGTTATTTCAGCTGCACTTCCTGTGTTCTTCTCTTGAAACCTTTTGGTTGGAAAGGTTCTTGTTGCTATTGCGGTCATTGTTTGGCTAAGCTCCCTATACAACTACTGATAAATTTGTGGTTACATTTTAAACTTGCACCTGTTGAGGTCAATTTACCTCCAGCTTTCTTGGTTTCCTTTCTAATGTTATAGTTCTAACTTTTCTTTAGATTGTTCCAACTAACTTTTGGAGTGATGATCTGTTCAACGTTGTACTTAGCTGTACCTTGGAACCTGGAGTGATTGGATTCAGCTTGGGGGATATTGAAGTTATTGAAAAGCTGCCAGAACAGGTATAGTAACACGTGGTGTATTTTCATTCAGTGTATTTTGATCGTGTTGATCTTTTTGTCATTATGAACAACACACAGTAGCTAGCAGAGGCAAGATCACATTAACTGTGTGCACTTTTCGTATGGTTACTTTAAGGATTGGCTTACTTGGCCAGACCTTTTAAAAATAATCAGAATAATAGACTATTCTCACACTGAAGAAGACATACGCTTGAAACATTTGAGATTTTTAACAAGATCACTCTTTTTTACATTTTTCGACCTTATCGGTTTTCTTTTTTTTAATTTTAGTTTTTATTTTAATCTTAATACCCATTTTATGTGCCACGCATCAGTCATGGAGAATAATTTATTTCGTTTTGTTCATCCTAAACATTTATTAGCTCACTCTAATTTTGTTAGAGTGATGTTGTATTTGAACTCTGCAATTTTACAAATATTCCACAGATTGTTGACGTGTTCAGTTGTTAATCAACGTTGTCATATACACGACTTAAAAATAAGGCATTGTGGTACTATACTTTACTGATTGCTTTTAAAACATTCGTTTATCCCATTATTTCAATCTCAGGTTATTTGAAGCATTTTTTGTCACCCTTGGAAGATTTAGATAGTGGTGCCCTGTTGTAATATTATTTTGTTTTTCTTTTTTCCTGTTATTAAGACTGGTTCAGTATGTAAAGTGTTGGCTCAGAAGCTTCCTGTACAGCTTGTAGAAAGATTTAAAGACAGCTTGGCAAAGAAAATTGCTCTGGGAAGGTATTAAGTTGTAAATGAATGGTTTTTATTCTCTCTTTGTGTGATCACCTTCCCCTGCTGATGGCTGCTATGGAAATTCGACTAAAACTCTTAGTTCCACATTTCTGGCAAAGTTTGTAGAGCTGAACTGTGCAGATTCTGATAATTTGGAGTTTCAATTTCATATTTTTGAACTGTCAGATGTATACAGATTATTAAATGGTCTTAGAGCTGGTACATATCCATGCTGAAAACTAACTGTAACGGACTCAAAGTGGTTTTTGAAGCCCTCTAGAGACAAGGAAAAATACAAGAAATTAATGAACATGTCTGCGAGCATTATCTTGGAAGCCTCGAGGCTTTTTTATTAATTTCCCGAAAAAGATCATTCCTGAACTCCCACAGTGTACTATTATGTGGCTGAACTGGTCCGCAATGAACGGGAGAATTCTGATTGGTTCCCTTAGCAGTCCGAATTTTATGGAACTTGACTAATATTTCTCCAATATGGATCTCACGCTAGTTCAGTCACAAATATACCGCCACATGGTATGTTACTGTTTTTTGTTGTATTTTTATGGTCAAATGGCGTAATTGTGAATTACAGTAAATAACTAGAATTAGAGTAAAAAATTACCTTTCCCTTTCTTCCTGACTTCCTTTCCTCCTTCCATCCTTCGGTCTTTCCTTCGTTAATAAATGGAAACGTAAATGTATATGATAATGAATATAATTTAGGGACTCCACGTCCATGTAATAGTTAAAAATTTATTCCTTTATTCTGTCATAGTCACTGCAATCTGTTTGGTCAACTTCCACTGCCATTGTGTGGCCCAAAAGAATCTCAGGTGGATCATCTGCGATTAGGTCACCTGGTGCAAGGATACAAAGAGCTTCACTCTGCTGGCTTGCTATCGTCTGTTTTATCATCTCAGGTATTCTAGTTTTCCTAAACATTTGATCAGAATTGGTCAGGTATTTGAAGTGTCTGGCGTGTTTTTTCTTTCGTCTGAGGTGGATATGTAAGTGACAACACTTTCAACTTGTTAAATTTAAATTTAAGTCTGGTGCAACAACAAATGCGTGCCAGCCTTCTTCATGCTCGAGCTCAATTGTTCAATCTTACCTGACTGAAACGAATACCACTGGTTATAAATGACACTAGCCACTTTCTTTGCTTTTGTATTGGTAGTTCTAATTTCGTGATAGCTCTTTCTTTGCTCCAAACCTGAACCATAATCGCCAACATTTATATTTCTTTACAGTTCTGACGTGCCCGCATAGTGATCATGTTATTACTGTGCTGTTATTATACTGTCACTTTGTTTTTTAGGGTGGCAGAACATTAGAACAGTACTCGGCAAAGTTGCTGACTGCAGTGTATGAAGGTGTTAAATCACCTTCAAATGCCAGTTCTCTGATTAATCTTACCCCAGCATCACAACAACTTGCATCTAAATTGCTGGATTTGTCCTATGATCTTGGTCTTGAAGTTTGTATAATATAATGAACCACATCCATTCAAAATCAGTCAGTATGTACAGTGTGCGTACAGTTACAGTGTTTGTTCACATTCGTTTATCCAGGGTATCTGTGTTAGTGGACACTAAACGTAGTATAACTGCTTTTACCATTTCCATGTAGAATTTATATTTAGTTTTGAAATGTTAAAGGTCCAATCCCAAAAATATCTTAAAGTGTCTGAAAAAGTGAAATTTCAGGGCTCTAGAGGCTGTGATTTCAAAACAAGAACGTAGGTTGACATTCACAACTTTAAACCTAAATTATTTCACTTATGTTTTTCCTTTCTATTTGTTTGGTTCGAAAAATATGTCAGCCAATGGTTTTGTTTTGATGTCACGGCCTGTGTGGTCCCAGGAGTGGAAACTCTTACTTGGTTACACCTGGATGTGGATGGCACAAAGCATATATTTTTGGGGGGTGCAATTCGACAAGGCAATTTAATTGTATGCTTCTTGTTTC
This sequence comes from Orbicella faveolata, assembly GCF_042242905.1. Taxonomy (NCBI): domain Eukaryota; kingdom Metazoa; phylum Cnidaria; class Anthozoa; order Scleractinia; family Merulinidae; genus Orbicella; species Orbicella faveolata. Next base: position 11,925,473 of record NW_028301547.1, on the reverse strand, counting down.
TTGTCGGGTTTTCACTGACAGCTGTATCTTCGAACACGAACTGCTTCATGAAATGATGTTGAAGCCTTCTTAACTTAAATTGTCTGTGTCTGTTTAATAGAAAGAATTAATAAAATAAAATTAGCTGTTTTTTCCTTTTGCAGCATAATATCCTCATGGAGCATATCATAAAAGAATCAGCTGAAAATTCAGGTAGCATTGAAAACATCAATTTTTATTATTATTATCGTCGTTGTCGTCGCCGCCGCCGCCGTCGTTGTCGTCATCATCATCATTATTATCAATATTATTGTAGTTGTTAACATATTTGACTTGTTTTGGGCCTGTACATCTAAGTAGTTGCAATATGAATAAGAAAATAATGAAATGCGTGCATTCTGTAAATTAGAGACAAATGTAGAAGCATACCAATAATAAATTATTTGTTATTGTTGGTTTACAGGCTCTTCCTTTGGTGTCATATTCTACAGAACATTTCAAACAAGTATCAATGGCTTTCTTATTGGACACGTTAATGTACACATGTCAAAGATCTTAGCTAAAGCTGCCTCGCATCCATTTTTGGTACATATGGCAGGCCAACACTGCATCCATATATGTTTTATTTTGTCAGCTATATACTTTGTACTGAGATGTCTCGGCTTCCCATATAACCGGTTTTCTCTAACACTGATGTACCTGTGCACAAGTTGAAGGTAGTATCAGCGTGTTGATTACTATAGGAGGTAGATCCTGTTGAATCAAAGTTCAGTGCTACATAACCAGAAAATATTCATTAGCAATAACCAGCCTGCAGATTTCTGATTGTTGTGAAAAGTATTTGTTACAGCTGAGGTAACCTATTGACTTCTACAACTTTCCTAACATGCCTTTTTCTGTCACTTTTTCTAAGATTACAGGCAAATGACCCACAACTTCAATCGAAGGTGAAATTTGCCGTTTGCTTTCACATCAACGTCAAAAACTCACAGAGGGCAAACATTGGAAATCATTGAGTTATTTCCCCTGGGTTTTTGTCTTTTTTGTGCCTTTTCTTATTTCGTCTTTTAGTTCTTTCCTTTGTGGTGTTGTTGGCCTTTAAGTCGACTTTGTTTCCGTTGTTCAAGTTTCCATCGAAATACCCAGCTAAGTGTCTATTTTCTGTTCAATTTTGAGAGCAGAAATTCGTGGTTTTATTGCGTTTGTATTTGGCCCAATTCCAACTTTCATACTTGTTTAAGCACGCTTAGTAATGCTTAGTAAGGCTTTTTCTGCAAGTGTCTCTAATAGAGAGGGTCAAGTTTTTCTTCAGTTCTGGGAATAGAAAATCGAATTTTTCTTGCATGTCCGCATGCTTGTTTGGGCGTGCGCCGTGAGGCCTTTGCCGCGCTTATCAAGTGATGATCAAAACGGCTTCTGGGTTCAAGTGCTACAAGGACAAAGTTCCCTCGAGACTGGCTTTTGCAGGTGTAGGAGTCAATGGGTTACATTGGCATGTAAGTGTGCGTTTCTACTTTGTATGGTGAGATAAAAATTTGGGAGTTGTAACTGCCGTCTTTCACTTGACGTGCAGCAATTGCAAAATATTAAGGTATATTCCTTCAGTTTTTATGTGGTGCATAGATACAGATACAGTTATGTCAGATTAATAGATTTCGTGTGATTTCTATAGGTTTCAAGCATGGTGAATGGAGTACTTGATCAAGTACTTAGAGAAAAGATGCTAAGAAGAAGGTACTGTTAATTTTTTTTTGTAAAAAAGTACCCTTATATATATATATATATATATATATATGTCTGGACTTATGAAAACGGTGTTAAAGACTGAATCAGGTGTTTTTTGATATTTTTTTTTCCCGCATTTCTTTGTTTTTTGTTTTTTTTTCTGCTTTCGCTATGACAGCAGCTTGTAAATCTTACCTAGCATGAAATGTAGAAACTCCTTGCCGCATGTTTCATTTATTTAGGTATTTTTTTCATTATTCATCGACCCCCCCCCCCCCCCTCCCTTTTTCAATTTGCGTTAAGTTTAGCCCAGGCTACACTCGTCTGAATTCAGTTCGCGCGGTGACTCTGACAAGGAGCGACCGATTAGCGTTCTGTATTTGCTGTCTAAAGGAAGTCTGCGCGAGGACATCATTAAGTCCAATGAAGGCCCAAGTCTAACGATTTGCTAGTAAGCGTCGTCCATTATCGTACGTGAGGCGGGCCTGAGGAGATGTGTAAACTGTACGGGTCACATTTAGTCCCGTAACAGAAGGCCGTTTGCCCTGTGGCGATAATGTTGTGCTTGCTTTAGACAGCAAAACTCTTTAGCCACATCAATTTAGGGCTTAGAAGTGCAATGGACTAGACATTTCTAGCTGCTGTTGGCATCATTTGCTTTGAACTTTGATGTAGCTAAAGACTTAGAAAAAAAATCTGTTGAAATCTGGATGTGCCATTCCGCGCTCGACAAAATTGAAGTACATATTTGCCAGCAAAACATGGCCACGAGGAGAGAGAAGAATATGAGTTCAAGCGCTGATCGTGAGTAGAATTTCCTTGTTTTATCAATTTTAGGCGTTCTCAGCTTAGCTAAGTATCAGAACTGTCTGTGATTCGCTAGCGCGGAAGAAATTTATTTGCGTGGCTTCCGGGCGATAATTGACGTGACGACAACACGTTGAGTGTTCGCTTACTGCTAACTATGGCCTAGTTTGTCTGAAGTTCAATCGATTCTTGATGTAGGAAGCTCTTGTTCAGTCCATTTAGGACGATGCAGGCCTTTAGAAAGCGATAGATTAGCTCTCCGCCGCGGTTTTGATATCTGTACGTTCGTGTTGATTTAGACTCCAATTTCATGTTCAAAGCACTCTTAATTAAATTGTACAATTCATGATTCAACGAAAAGACGGTGAATTTAGTCTTCCTGGCCTCAAAAGGCATACAGGAGAGTTATTTGCTGCTATTTGAGCTACGATAAGCCTCGTGGAAAGCTAGCTCTAGGACAGAATTGTAGCAAGTTAGATTATCAGTGACAAGTCAAATTCTATGGCTACGTTTTTGCGAATCCGGTCAGATATTGAAATGAAATGTCACGTAACGGCTACTTTTTGGCTGAAATATAGAGGTAAATAACCGATTCTACTGCTTACCATGCTCTTGTTAGCGTGACTGGCTAATTTAACCCACAGTAAAGACATAGTGAGGTCATTTAGGTGAAATCGCAAAGGTTAAGCCTGTCTAAATTAGTGCCGCGGCGAACCAAATGATCAATTTAAGCTCTAATTTAGTTTTGTTTGGCTCGTTCGACTCATTTGCAGCGACTTTAAAGGCTTGTATAGGCATGGTATGGACTCTATTAAGAGTACACGAGGTAGATAGCACTCTCGGTGCGACATGGCCATATTTATGTACATTTTCTAACCGTTTTTTCAAAAACATGCCCGCTATTTTGGTGCAAAGTCTTTAACACGGTTTTCATAAATTCAGACATATATATATATGATTTTAATGAATGTGTTATTGAAACACCTCTGAAGAAGGGTTAGTATCGTCATAAGTGCTCGTCCATTAAATACGTTTTTTGTGGCCCCAGTTAGTAGGGTGCTCTACCCTCTTCTTCATCCATTTTCCCAGATTAGTAAAGTCATTGTTAAAGAATACGAATTTTAATAACAGAAACAACGTTAACAGTAATAATGATTGTTGTTGTTGCTGTTGTTGTTAGCATCCATTTTATTGGTGTAATTTACAATTTGTGCATTTAAAAGTTATATTATTTGACTCGTTCAAAACATTTGAGACATTTTTCTAACAGTTTTGTCCTCCACCATGTACTCCCGTTTCGACTATTCTGAAGTATTTTTGCTGTTTTGTAGTCATGGGTCAACTATTGTAACTGCAATTCTGAACTGTTGGTCAAGCTTTGATGTGTGGTCTGGCATGATCGACCTCAAGGAGTCCATGCTGATGATCCTTAAAAAGGTCTTGCTTCTAGATTCAAAGGTTTGTTTTTCATTTTTCTCACTGCTGTTGTCAAGTTTACTGCTGTGCTACCAAAACGGTAGCTGCAAGTAAGATATGTTTTGTTATCCTTGAATCACATTGTTCACAGGCTTGCATAGTAACGTCAGTGGTGTACAGTCGTAGACACTGTTACAGGTTAGACAGGTTCATCTCTTGCTTAAAACCAGTTAAATATTTAAGGTAGTTAACAAGATCGTCGTCTGTATAACATGTGTCAAAATGTTGATATTGTTTTCTTTAACACACGTCAACAGATGGTAACAGATTCCGACAGGTTAACCTTCCCAAGCCTGTTTGAGATGTATCTGTCTCTCATTAATGACAAATCTACAACTCTTGCTTTCAAGGTTAGCAGTTGTAATATGAAAATAAAATAGTTTGTGATAATTATGTGACACTGTGGTATAAATAGTAATAATTAGCTAGGGGTCATGTGACAATGTACTTTTTAGTGTAGTCTCCAGTGCAGTAGTGGTGACAGAATTCGTAGGTGCAGGAGCGGTATGATTCGTCGGTCATTTATCGGTAAGTGACCTTCAGCATGACCCTGATAACCGTCAAGGAATGGCATCATTTACTTAAACATGAATGGAAGAGATTAAGAAGCGGTCTGAGAAGTAGGTTTTGAAACATATAATATGGATGAACTGAAGGCACCAGTGTTATTTAAACAGTAAACCATATTGCCTGATGAAAATTTGCACAGAGCAGTGGAAAGGTTGTTATCTATTTCTTAAACTGTGTACATCGTAAAAGAAATGATAATAGACTATATCATTATTGTTTCTACGGCGAAGAAGAACCTTTTTCTCGACATCAGCTTAAAGTTAACTGGCCAGTCCAAAAACCTGTATTGAATATTGCTATTTTATCCTTGAGTTAGCAAAACTGCAGTTAGCTCTAATCTTCAGTCTAAGTGGTACCTGTTCAGCTGCACCCAAATTATGGTGTTCCTAAAGTTAACTCTGTTAACAATTGAGTTTGTGTATAAGTGTTGATATTAATCAATTACAATGTTCTCTGCTCTATTTTGTAGAGTCAAGTACTAGAGCTTCTGCCATACTTTACCAAATTAGCAGACGAACACCTGAAAAAACTTAAGTGAGTATAAATGCATACCACCCAGGCTGTTGGAGGATCAGCCAAAAAGTTGTCAACTCACAGTCAAATGATTTTTTTTTTTTTTTTGCAAATTTGTACAGTTCCATTTAGCTTACATGGACAATATTGAATTTCTACTGACCAAGAGCACAAACAAAGGCACCTAAAGACCCATAAAACCACCGAAAAGCAGAGCTATGTGCCTCAAAGCGATAGGGCATTTTGTATTCCATCTTGCAATGTAGCCATTTGGCTTGGGAAAGGAGCCAGAAATAGGCACATGTATCATAAAATTGGGAGGAGGGGGTTGTTTCTTAGGGTAAATAAGCTCTTAAATTCATATTAATGCACCACACAATCTAATGTTTGTATTCTACAGTAGATAGCAAGAAAATTACCTTTTTCCATTTGATATTTTCAGGCTTGCATTGGACACTTTTGTGGGAGATAATTTTCCATTGAAGTCAACAGAGTTTATCAAAGGTGGTCCACAGTACAATGACTACATTCATGCCTTAGATAAGGTATATGTATACTGAAAAGGCTGGGGTTGGTTTTAATTTTTAGTGCAGGTTTGTTTTCTCGTATGTAGCCGTATCAAGCTTAAATGTACATCGATTGTGAATCAGTTATGATCATCGAGTTAGGCATTGAAACAAACAAGCAAAACTCTGCGAAAAATAAATTCATCCAATACCTTTGTTATATCGTTGTTGACTTCATTCACAGTTGTACTCATCGTCTTAACATGACAAGCACCATTCGAAGAAAAATAAATTTGGGTCACTCGATCTGACCTGCTGGCGATCATCGAAATCACTGCGTTTACGATTCTTAGATGCCTCGAATACGAGTTCTTGAAAACATTTGTTGTCTAAGGGCAACAATAGTCATTTGAAAAATTCCCCATGCTTTCAAATATCCTGAACTTGGAGTCAGTGACGTCTTTCGAATAAACGAAAATTTCATTCAGCAACTGTCCGCCATGTTTACTTTCCAAGATTACAAAGATAGCGAGACCAAGTTTCGGTGGTACAACTTGTATTGCTTGTAGAAATAGGTATAACATAGTTTCTTTAGTTCAGATGGAATGGTTTCCTATAGTTTTGATGCAACGAAAGAAAAAGTAGCAGCACTGTAATTATTATTTATTTGTGGCCTGTATAAGTTGAAGTTATAGTAACAAATCTAGTGTTATAGGTATGGACTTCAGAACCTATTAGTTTTGCTAATTTATTGTTAATGTGCTGAATTTGGGGTCCCCAGTGTAAATGTTGATCAATATGTACGTGTACCTAGATACTGAATTTGATTTTTAAGCCTAAATGACTATTTGGCTGCAATCTCTTAGAAAAGAGCCAGAAATAGGCATATGTAGCGTGAAATGGCCGTTTTGCTGAACTTATTTCAAACAAGAAGCAAAATCCTTTAAGTGATCTTCGACATTTTTCCTACCGAAAGTCAGTTTTTGCTGTTACATATTACTTACTTAAAAAATTGGTAAAAAAGGAAAGGAATTAAATAGTTGTCACTGGCTAAAAATATGGTTATCGGACGTTTCGGCCACTACTGTTGCCTTCTTCAGCAAAAGATGGAAAATGCAAATGTTAAACGACGTCCTGCTAGAATATGTAATAGATGTGTGATAAAACTAAATGAACACTAGTCTCTAGAGTATTCTTGATGAGTGTAAAAATTCTTAATGCCATTGTACACGTTCGGTAGCGCTATGTGTTCGTTTATAGCGTTCCTGTCTCGCACGGAATGCCAAGCTTCAAGAATTAGTCTTTGTTTCCATACTGATGATCTGTCGACAATTTCAACGTTCTCCAAATCTATTTGGTGACCGTTGAGCATATGGTGTTTGGCCAATAAAGAGTTTTTGTCCGATGTTGCTATAGCCTTTGCGTGTTCTTTCATACGTGTTTTTAACGCGCGTGATGACTGACCAACATAGACACAGTCACAATCTTTACATTTGATCTTGTAAACAATGCCTCTGGAAGCCTCTTTCTCGATCTTGTCTTTAGGTTTTTTGAGTATGTTCGAGATGGTACGAATAGGTTTATGAAACTTCCTCCTCCGTGGAAGGAATGTTCCTTGCGCGATCCATGAGAGTGCGCACGACCGAGTGTTAATATGCTGAGGATGGTGGTGTGATTTGGAATCAAGGTAACGGTCGGTGCTAGTAGCTTTCCTGTAAACAATCCATAAGGAGAACGTCCCTATCAGACCAATTATGAGTGCCATTGGATCTCCCACGTATGAACTATCCAAATACCTCGCCAACATCTTGTCGCCACTTCAGAATAATGAATACACAGTTAAAAACAGTGCATCTTTCGTCGAAAAGATCCGCACCTTGTCAGTAGATCCCGACGAGATTCTAGTATCTTTTGACGTCGTGTCACTGTTTACTTGCATTCCAACCCACCTGGCAATCGAAGTGGTTAAAGAGAGACTGGTCTTTGACCAATCGCTACCGGAAAGAACCAACTTGTCTATCCAAAATATCATGACACTTCTACAGTTTGTCCTCGACAACAATTTCTTCATATTCCAAGGCAACCATTACCAACAAATTTTCGGTTGTCCGATGGGATCCCCAGTCAGCGCCATCTTGGCCAATCTCGTCATGGAACATGTCGAAGAAAAGGCTCTCTCATCGACCCCTAACCCTCCTAAATGGTGGTTTAGATGCGTAGATGACAGCCACGTATGTGTTAAAAGAGAGCACGTAGATGAATTCCACTCACATCTCAATTCCATCAACCCTCACATCAAATTTACAATCGAGATAGAATCAGAAGGTTCCATTGCCTTTCTCGACACAAAAACAACCAGACAAGAAGATGGCTCGATCGCTGTGTCTGTTTACAGGAATTAGCTACTAACACCGACCGTTACCTTGATTTCAAATCACACCACCATCCTCAGCATAAACACTCGGTCGTGCGCACTCTCATGGATCGCGCAAGGAACATTCCTTCCACGGAGGAGGAAGTTTCACGGGAAACTAAACGAGTAATGAAAGCCCTTGCCACTAATAACTACCCTGCAAATTTCATTCACAATGGCCGCCAACTGAGTAGACAACAAGAAACGAATGATACCGACCATCGTGGTTTTGTCATCCTCCCCTACGCCAAAGGTTTTTCCGAAAGAGTCGCAAACGTTCTTCTAGGTTTCAATATCAAGGTCGCCCATAAACCTATTCGTACCATCTCGAACATACTCAAAAAACCTAAAGACAAGATCGAGAAAGAGGCTTCCAGAGGCATTGTTTACAAGATCAAATGTAAAGATTGTGACTGTGTCTATGTTTGTCAGTCATCACGCGCGTTAAAAACACGTATGAAAGAACACGCAAAGGCTATAGCAACATTGGACAAAAACTCTTTATTGGCCAAACACCATATGCTCAAGGGTCACCAAATAGATTTGGAGAACGTTGAAATTGTCGACAGATCATCAGTATGGAAACAAAGACTAATTCTTGAAGCTTGGCATTCCGTGCGAGACAGGAATGCTATAAACGAACACATAGCGCTACCGAACGTGTACAATGGCATTAAGAATTTTTACACTCATCAAGAATACTCTAGAGACTAGTGCTCATTTAGTTTTATCACACATCTATTACATATTCTAGCAGGACGCCGTTTAACATTTGCATTTTCCATCTTTTGCTGAAGAAGGCAACAGTAGTGGCCGAAACGTCCGATAACCATATTTTTAGCCAGTGACAACCATTTAATTCCTTTCCTTTTTTACCAATTTTTTAACATGCCTGGCTACACACCGAACATTTTTATTACTTACTTACCGAAGTTTAATTTAAAATTTCAAAATGCAGTGAATGATAAAAAATTAGCAACGCATCAAATGCTTGATTAATGCATTTAAACACTCTAGTATACACTGACACTTATAATACGTTCAACCGTTATTTATAATTGAAATGGAGTAAAGATGGCTCGGAAACGTAGAAGTTTCCTTTCGCCAATTTTTATCATTCACTGCGGGAAAACGTGTGCCAAAAGAATTTTTTTAGAGGTTTACTTTAAACAATCTATACAATGATAACTGAATGTTGACTATCTCTCCTTCATTTTTTCTGTAGCTCCTTGCATCTTTTGTCAGTTCTAGCAGTCTGATGTTACTTCAGCTGTTAATAACTATCATTTGCCGTGAGAGTCAGCATATACATGAAGATCAAATTCAGAAGTCCTTGGCAGCCTTCATTCAAAGGCAAGTTTAACTAAAGAATATTTGCTGGATATATGTAACGTGATGATGATAACAAGAAGAATTAAAAATAATTTTAACTTATCATTTTACCGGTCCCGTCTGAAAAGACGACAAAAACAAGTTTGAAGACTAACAGCCTAAACTCTCCATAAATGTACTCAACCGTTCAATTTATCCTCCTGGTTGGGATTATTTTCTAATGTAGCAAGAGAGGAAGGTTGCACTGATAACTTTGCTGGACGTTTTTTTTTTTTTTTTTTTCTGAAAGAAGTCAACCACAAAATAAAAGACAATTTAGTCTCTTCCTGTCTTTGGATTCCCTATATTTACAGTAAGATGCTCTTCATTTAGATACAATGTACTACTACAATGCACACACCAGAGGACATGTGTTGGGGACATGAAGAGGGGACAAGCCCCTTCGTGTGTGCGCATAGGGCGCGTGTTGCATGGATAGAACGCAAGCTGGTACACATGAAGCAGATATTAGTTCATTTCTGTGTTGTAGCGGGAACAGTTTGCGAGAGCATTGAACATGATGCGACATTGAAAATTAAGCTCATTTTGTCCGTTCTTCAAGACTCACAAACCAGCTGAATATCATGCAACAGAATTTTTTCACCACAAGAACAGGCGTTTCACACGAGGAAAACTGTCGCTGCAACATGTCCCCCTTCAATTCGCCGCAACACGCCCACTAGTGTGTGCTGACGTTAATACTATAATGTACGGCATATACTCAGTCGTGGATATAAAAAGTTGACTTTTTTGGAGCCCTATACAATGTAACAAGTATTGGTAAATGCAAAAGTGCTGATGAAGATAAATTCGGAACTCAAGTAGTTCCCCGGTCCACACAGAAAAATACACAGTAGTCAAGCAGTAACATGACAAATTTGAATAAAGAGGTATATAACAGATATTTAACTAAACGTTTACTCAAGGTCTACTATTGTAATTCAATCAGATTACGACACGTGCCTGATCAAGCAAAAGAAGCAATGGACTTGTGCCTCTCAATATTTTTGAATGAGCGAGACTATCATCCAGAACGCCGTAGAGCTGTAGTTGAACGTGTTTGCATCACATTCCTTTTGAACACATCTACTGCAGCAAGAAGAAAGTTTTACCTTGGTCATATTAAGGATGTAATGGCAGTTATAGAGGCCAAGCAATTGAGGGTAAAATAAGCTATATGACATGTGTCATGTTCAGATTCATAGTTGAAGTTCTACATATCTCCATGGCCTACTGACTTAACCAAGAAATGACTGAAAGATAGTGTAAATGTTTTCCTAGCACGCGTTTATTTGCAAGTTTGTTTACCCCCACCCCGGAATATGTCATTAAGGAAACAAAGACTCGTTTTCGTTAAGATTAGTGAAATCTTTAGTTGCGTTACTATTGCACAATACCAGTTTTATTGTGGCTATCGAGTACCACATGTGTATGGCACAATTTTTGTCTTAAAACTCAAGCCCACGACTATCTTCTGGTTATAAGAACGTTGTGCATGTGTAAATGAGACTAACACAAATAATCCCATCTAAATTGATGTTAATCAGTCAGGGGCTTTTACTATTGAACTAAAGAAACTACGTTTTAGAGGTAATCACCAACATGTTTGTTTAGCCATCAGATGCAAACTTTGTATCTCAAGTGACGTCCAAGTTGTGTTGTTTTGAGCTGGTGGAAATACTGTACTCTCAATTTCCTAAGTCTGAGCTGAACACTCCAGAATCTAGCATCAACGAGACTTATGTAGGAGGAGAAGTCAAAACAGGAAAAGAGTTGACTATGGCAATAACAAAGTAAGTGGAGTAAAAAGTTAATGATACAGTCAGCAAACACTGAAAATATAGTTAGTCTCGAGCTTAGCACTTAATGAAACCACCCTCCCAGACCTTAGTGAGGGCTAGAGAATGTCGAGTTGGTGAGGTAAAAAATCGGCGCCGAAATGTAGAAGAGAGGGGCTTTTGGGGACGCAGTTTTCCTTGGCCAGTTCCAAGCGGCTGTACAAATGTTGCCTCCTGATTGGACAGAAAAAAATCCTTTGTACCATTCTGTCCAATCGGGGAAAGTAGAGCCACAATCCGTTTTGAACATTCTAACACGAATCCTACACGAAGGATTTGCTTTACTTCTTCGCCAAGATTTTCCTCGAAAAGAAGCTTTTAGCATCGAATATCGTATGTGTAATTTGTTTTGCGTCCCATGCCCGATTGTCCATTGAATATGACACTGTTGTGGTGAATAAACCTTGTTTCAAAAATTATGTTCTTTTCGGGAACAGAGTAAAAGGGAATTCACGAGTGTCATTCTTGTTATGATAATTTGTTGTAAAAGAAATTTTTATGGGTTAAGTTAAGATGATGTAATCACAAGATAGTAGGATCAGTATGGATGCTTTTGTTACGCCTTTGTATAATGGTTTTTCGTACATGGTTTGATCAGTCAGTGGTCCTAAACTAGGGTATATGAATGCATTTGATCATGGTTAAACATCTGAATAAACGAAGGACTATTCAGGTCCTTTAAGTCTTTGGTGGTGCGTCTCGTAACCATTCAACTCCTGTAAGCAGTCTCCTGGCGACATGGCGAAATTGTCTCGATTTGTATGGGTTGTGACATGATGCTGCTGCAGAATAGCATTTCTCCCTAAAATGCGCAAACATGCACCAGGCTACATACAGCATTTTCTGTATGTGATTAATTTGGGATTTCATAGCATGAGGTCTTCAGTTTCTGAGCAAGCTACCAAACTGTCAACTCTGAATATTGAACAGACGCATCACAGTGCACTGCCCCAAGAAATTGGAGCTCAGTGTGTTGTATCCAATGTATTGTATATCAAAATTTTACAAAGAATTATGGGCTAATTAGCAATTTTGCCACCCAGACATTTTGCAATTTTTGAGATTCAATATCTCCTTTAGTATTTCACACAAAGAGCTAAACATTTGACCATTTACTAAGTTGTACAGGCTCCAAAAAAAATATAAAAAACATACATATCTTGCATGATTCCTTCTCAAACACATTAATAATTTATCAAGTTTAAACAAAGGAAATCATGACTGACGGTTTTTGGATATTTGATCTTAATTAGCATAGATTTTTACTATTTTATTTCTCCGTTTTCTCCCTAGTTTTAGTTTCGATTGAGAAGATACATAAAACACTCGAAGATCGTCAAAAATACTCCGCTGCGCGTCGTATTTTCAACTCTCTCCTCGGTGTTTGGAAATGTGGTCAAACACGGTCTTTCCTGTTTGATATATTACTTCTCAACACGTTACGTCGTTCGCTATGATCTAATAAAAAAAAATATGTTATTGTTTTGAAGTTCAACTTTGCTTTCCAGGGCGGCTCGTGCAGCGACAGTTGAAGACATGCGTGGTGAGACCGTTGCTCTTGAACTGAGGAGACAGCACCATTGCTGTGCTTACAATGCCTTGGTAGCTCTTATATCTTGTACACAAACAGAGCTGAAGTTTTACGTTGGATTTCTTTTCTCTGAAAATCCAGTAAAGGTTGGTTCATTCCCGTAAGTCAATCTGTGTGCCATTGGCAGTTTTTCTTTAAGATTATCTTCTCACAGGTGTTTTTAAAGTTTAATCTTGTAATTGTGATATTAAATTTAATCGTATGACTGAGTAGATATGCATTGAATGTAATGCACTTGAGCGTATAAAGCGCAGTGTTGATACCATGCTGGAACAATTCTTTTCAAAAATAATAGTTTCCTTTTGAGCAAAATATTTTTGAAAAATGAGTGCTGCTGTGCATTGGGCATATATTTTTAAGATGTTTAGCTTAATATGTCTACAAAGAACACTGCTGATTCCATACCGTGAATAAATGATATATTAGGGACTGTGCAATAATTACCTGACGGGGGTGGGGAGGGGGGGTGGAAAATCAGAGGGGGACATAGGAGAAAATGATAACAAGAAGGGAGGGGGCATTACTTTTTCATTCCTTTTTGCAAACTGGAAAAGTAGTGGAAGAGTTATTAGAGTTAAATACTAACATTGGAATAAAACTGACAAATTTATCAACTCTTAAGGTGTTCTGATCTATGAACTGTTGTTTTCCTATCTGTCATCCAGTAGGAAAGGAATGCCTCTGTTATATATGTTAAAACAGTGCCACTTTATTTGCACTAAGATTTAGTAAAACCGGAAACTTTAATTAAAGTTGCAAAAGCAGCACTAAAATGTTATTCAATGAAAAAGAAAGATGCCGATGTTAGCACACATGGCATCATACATGTAATTTAGCAGAATGAAAAACCCAACTGTTGAAATTTTAATAGCAATACAAATTTAAAGTATGGTAAATAAAACACAGTATGATTAAATTGAGCTTCAAAAAAAAGCTCAATCAGACAGGAATTCCTGAATAGTATTTTCAGTTTCTCCAACGAAGCTTCTGGAATTCAAAAGATCTCAAATTTAAGTATGGTAAATACAAACAGTATGATTAATTAAATTGAGCTTCACTGAAACAGTCCAGAGTATGGTCAGACACAAGCGCAGAGTCCAGTGATTCTGATGACTCTTCAAAGGACTCTTCGACATACGTTGAAGAGTCATTTGAAGTGATGTCTGTACCGGAGGAAGAACTCCAACAAGTAAACTAGGTATGAGGGAATCAATGGGAGGAGACTTTTTTCAGGGAGGGGGGGGGGGGTTTAGCCTTAATATTATCATTATGTGAGGTGGGGGTGGAAATTAATTTTTGTTTAATGAAAGGGGGGTATGACTTAGGTTTGGGGCATATTTCATCTATTTCCCAGCCCCCACTTCCAGGTAATTATTGCACAGTCCCTTAAGGAAAGTTCAGTCTCTAAGAGAATAAGTGTATTCCTTTACAATCTAAGAACATAACAGAGCATGCTTAGTTAAATTAAGTCTAGTTGTCTTAATTTTGTTATTCACATTTTTTTAATTTATCAATAGAATTAAACCAGCTACATGTTTGGCTGCATTTTGAGGTGTTAATTGTGCGCTCTTTTACAGGGTCAGTTGCTTTTAGACAACTTAGTAGACTACACAAAGACGTATGAGTTTGAAGTGGAACTTTCTGTAAGTTTTTCTTTCCTCCGTATAGCAGGAATGTCATCTTAAGGTCATTCCACTGAAATAAGAACCTGCACTGAGATTTTTGTGAAACTTTGCCTATTGATTGTTTAAATTATAGGAACTTAAATTTTGAAATAAAACTGAGGGGTCCCCATGTTCGTTTAGGAGCAACAGCACCTTGTTTATACCCAGTAAATCCTTATAATAACATCATATTTGTAGTCACGATTGCTTGCTAAATTCATGTTTCCGACGATTGTTTTTGGTTCTACTCTGAGAATTGGTCCATATTTATTTTACACAGAGAAATTTATTACTCGATTCAAAACAACAGAGAAAAAATGATAGGTCACCGTACTCGTTTGCGAGAAAATGACGATTTACCTCTATGGCGAGGTCCAGCTGTAAAGAAAAAGCCGCCATTTTTTAATGCGCGGGCGCTAATCACGCGTGAAATTATGCGCAGTAGGGATGCGCAATGCAATACTGGGGAATGACCTTAATTGTCCTTCAGAAACCTTTTAATGGTAGTGAATTAATTTTCTTTTAAATATCAGGCTCCCATTGAGAGAAAAAAGCAAATGACCACAATAAGAACGCAGGCTCGCTCTCATGCCTCAGAAGAAAACGGTCAGAGTGGAACGGCTGAGATCTCTGGTAAGTTGGTTTTCTATTACTTGACATATGCTGTTCATACATGTAAATTTGCTATTCTTGTAAATACTTAGGTATTTATTAATTTTATGTGCACGGTCTTATCAGCTAATGGGACTTCTTCTTTGTGGCCATAAATGCCTTTGTTTGAAACACCTAACTGAGTCGTTACTTTGGTCAGGAACGTTTAATACAGTGGAACTGACCGCCTGTCATGAGTGATCATCTCTTGTAAGAGACAACATTTCCAAATTACCTAGGACATTTTCGACGTCAGATCACTGTAGTCAGAACCCGTTGTAAGTGTTATGACCCGGCATTTTAAGTTTTTTACTGGTTTTATCTCCGGTAAGCAAACATTTCACACATGCGATCGGAGTGCAGGTGAAAATTGTAAAACAGGATGCTGTACCACCCTTGTATATCGATAAGTGTTGTTCTTGTATCAGAACTTTGTACTGTATTTCTTAGATTACTGATGCTCGCCGTTTACTGCTGGAGTAAATTGGGGGTAGCAAGAACCTGTTACTGTTATTATCAACTTCAGCTGGAAATTGTATGATGCTGTGAGATTTCTTCAAACTATTGTGTGCTGAAACTTGTTTAAGGCATGAAACGTTTTCTCTCGTGTTCTCTTCGTGTAAATGATTTCAGCCCATTGGGTCCTTGAAAAAACTTGAAATTTGGTCTAGGAACCCAAATTGCCGAAATTTTCCGTAGATACCACATTTGCTGATAAAAACATTTAAAGGCTAGCCTGGAAAAATCTATTTTCTCATACAACTGTAGGTGGGTTTTTACTTCATTTCAAAAATGCTTATCAGCAAACGACATTTCACTATGGGTAGAGAAGGCATTGGGCAAACGGTTAACGTTTAATGTTAGAAAATGGTCCTAAACCTGAAATGTTATGTTTGTTTCTATGACTCAAACATTGAAAACTGACCCCTTTTGAAATGTTGCTTGGTTAGGTCGCTCAGTTCATTACATGGCTTCACAGTATCTTGCGGACAGTAGCCTTAGTGAAGATGTTAGTCAGTATGATTTCTCTACACCCATACAGGTAGATTACCTTTTATAAAATAACTGAGCTACTACGCGCGCTCTCATTGGCCGATAGGTGTGTTTAGATGAGAGTATGTAAACACAGTTGTGACATCTTAGATTCGCGCGTATTTTTGAGAATTATTTTATAAAAGCAATAGAGCACTTTTTCCGTGTTTACATAGCCTCGTCTAAACACTGGGGGGTTAGGAGAATTCTCGAAAGTTATGCAAACCCTCGACTACGTCTCGGGTTTGCATAACTGTTTTGAATTCTCCGAACCCTCCTCGTGTTTAGATGAGGCTATGTAAACACAGAAAAAGTGTGCTATTGCTTAAATATAACTTCATGATTTGCAAAGAAATGCTATTTTCTCTGACGATTAGTGTGAATGTCTGTTCGTTATAGCTATATTGAGCTTTTTGCTCAGCGCTGAGTGATTTTCATTTTTTGTGTCCAACATGCTCCTTTACAACCCAATGTGGACTGAATTTTGTGCAACACGAAAGTGATGAAACTATTTTATTTTGTAACCTTTACTCACCAGATTGTGGTAAAAGAATGCATATGCTAGACAAGTACTTAATTAGGCTTATAAAAGTACTGAGCTTAAGACCACATATTAAGATGTTTTGCTCCTTGCTTCCTTTTGTCCTTATCTAAACGTTTGTAATTTAATAGGCTTATTCCGCAACTGAGATAACGGAAGCTTCGAATAGACGAAGTGAGAGTAGTTCGAGTATTGAGCAGAAGGTAAAGTAGAATTGTAGAGTGCTAGACTTATGATAGCAATGAATACTGTAGCGGTTGCTCTCGTTAACGTTTGTTTCTCTTTACAAACATTCCCTACCTCTTAATGCAATGTTTCTGCTCACAACTACTGTATTTCATCTTAGCCGCTTCGGACCATTTTCAGTTACTAGGGAAATGTAGAGTAAGTGCTCGGTCTTTTTCGTTACATCTTTCATGCTAACCACTGTACCAGCTTAGTACCATAGCTTGGTTATTACACCAGTTACGTCAGTTCATGGCTTGTTGGTAACAACCTACATGCTGAAATTAAAACAACCCTGCTATTTAAATTACTTAATGTACATATTATGACAAATAAAGTACAGTACAGTGCAGTGCCATACAATACTTCTGTTTGTATAATGTTCCATATATAATATAAGAGTTACAGTAATATCCTTTACCACAGGAAGAGTCGTATGAAGTGACTGAAGATACAGTAGAGATGGATGAGTTGAACAAGCATGAGTGTATGGCAAAAATGTCTGCTTTGTTAAAACACTTGGTACAAAATAAAATTTCTCCTGAGCAACCAAAGGTATTTATTCCGTTCCACGTGTGATGTTTTGAAAATTTAGTGTTTTTCCGAGAATTCTAAACTTTGCAGCTGTTTTTGCTGACTAGGTTGTAAGTTGTATTCGTCTGCAGACGTAAATATGGTAGCATGTTGGATTACCAGTAAAATTGTTAGTCATTTTCACAGTCGTCATCACCAAACTGGAACCTTAATTAGCAGAAGTAACTTGGTTTTTTCCTCTATGTTCCTCCCATGGCTAGAGATGTACCTAGCTATAAACAACCAGGAAGTTGCTGAGGAAACGGGGGAAACTTATGTAATTCGGCTGTGTGATTAACTGACTATAAATATAACAAACGTATAATTTGTGGGATTTCCAAGAAGAGATTTGAGTAGGTAGCAGTAAAAAAATGTGTCTCCAGAATTGTTCGAAAATATCACCAAAGAAGCTTTCTCTTAAGCTAAACACAAACACCAGCTGCCTTCCAGTGAACGTAGACACTCGTTGTAAAGTTACGTTAATGAAGCGGTCTGTGTAAAAGGCAGACGGCGAACTGCAGACTGCAGACCAGGGGTAAAATGCAGTCTGCAGACTACAGACTTTTTAGGTATATATCGTGTCATTTCCATTGTCGAGTGCTTACCGTAAACAGGGTTATTCAGGTTAATCGGAGGGAAAGTCTGCACTATACGGGTTGCCTAAATAACGCCCCGGTTAGCATGTTTACGGTTAGGACTCAATGGTGGAAATGTTAAAACGATACAGTTAAAAAGTCTGCATTCTGCATTTTACCGTTAGTCTGTATTTTGCCCCCGGTCCGCAGTCTGTAGTCTGCAGTTTGCAGTCTGCGTTTTATACTGACCGATTAATGAAGTTACCAGTTACATTTCTTAACCCTCTTTGCACTTGAGTCGTAATCTAATTACTCAGCTACTTTTCTGTCTAATTATAGGGAGTATCACCTTCCGAGATGCCTGCGTGGATGTCTCCATTACACAAGAAACTGACATCAAGTTCTCACATGAACATCCGCCTCTTCATTGCTAAGCTGGTTATCAATGAGTCCAAGGTAGTTATCATCTTAAATTTAAAAGCCTTCAGTCTTAGTTTTATTTTCCTCTGTTATAACAATGAACATCGGAAAACTTAACATTTTAATGTCAAAAAATTGTGGAAAAGTTTTACAGAGGGCGTGTGTTTTAAAAAAAGGAGAACCAAGTTGTTAGTTAAACATCCAGTGGTTACCAAAATCTGCCCAAATTGCTGGGTTGTCTTTTGCTCTTCCTCAGCTCGTGTTCAAGAGATTTGGCTCAATCAAATAGACCATTCCAGTAATGTCAATACAGATTGTACTCCTAAATCAATTATTTGGTTAACTACAAATAAAGTCACCAAAGTAACTTTATATAAACTGATAATCATGCCGGCCAATCAACTGATCAGTTTTCGTCACTTAACAACATCGAATTCCGTACGGGAGAGAGCGACTACATAAAAATTCAGACTAATAAGGACTGGCAACAAAAGGAAAGAAGGGTAAAAAGATAGCGACAATGACAAGATCCTAACCAGTATCAACGACTTGTTCCTAATGGAAAGTCACTTTACATGTGTATCGCGTGACACAAGTTGGTGCTTACATAATCCGACAATCATTAATATGCACTTCATTGATATTTTTTGGAAGATATTTGAACCTTATGCTAAGTTCTGGTTGAATCCTTTAATGGAACTAATCCTACAAATGAAAGAGAAAGAGCAGCCAGGCACGGAAGGAATCAATTACTTTATAGTGGATCTTGTCGTCACTATGTTGTCATGGAGTACCACTGCAATACCTCAGGTAAGTGGGTGTTGTTAGCAGATTCGAACGAATGAGATTTTTTGTCAAACAAATCATATAAACTATAATGTACACTGTAGGTTTGCCCTACATGTCATCAGAGTTACTAACTATGATGTCCTAATTAACGATACTACATTAGTCCTGAACATATATTAATGTAAATAGTGGTCAAGCTCGGGGGAACTTATACAAAAATTACCATATATGGTCTCTCTTGTTTGGGCTGTGCTTTTGTCATCAGGTGTTTAAACATCTAAATATATTCCTCAACTTCGTCATTCACCGTCATGTGGAACTGGAATACGTCTTGTTAAGATGCTCAATCTGACAAAGTAAAGAGCTTTCATGCAACTGTAGTTACAAAGTACAAATGGAAAATTGAAACTGGCTTGTCTTGGCCCTGTATAGACCCTATTCATAAATGGCGGCTAATTAAAATATCTTTTGTAAGTATTAAAATTAGCCAAACTAACCTCGTTTTTGAGGTTAGTTGGGCTGATTTAAATGCATACAAAAGAATTTTAAATTGGCGGCCATTTGTGAATAGAGTCTATAATCTGATACGTAATACAGAGGCATTTTTTTTTCCAAAGGAAACCTCTGACGGTCGTTTTCTAGCAAGCAGACTTGTTGAGTTTCTGATGTCCAGAACTCATCACAGGACTCGCTCAGTATTCAGAAACAATTTAGAGATTATAAAAACCATGACAGAAGTGTGGAAGACTAGTTTCCAACTACCTACAAAGTAAGTGACAATCGTTCTACAAACCGTGACCAAACGTGTTGCGAAGGTTGTCTATTTTTCTCCTTACCGTCCGTCCTTTTTGGTGTCGGTGCCTCCGGTGCCTCCCCTCCTTTCCATATCGTGCGGTAGAACTTCAACATTTGTTTGGGGGAGAGGGGAAGCAACTGAACAATGTCTTGCTTATTGTTGGTTAAGGTCAAATTAAAATATGTATATTTATCTCATACCGAGATGTGCTAGAAACCTTCCCAACTACTTTTGTCATTGGTTGTAGATGTTCCATTTTGTAGCTGTTGTACATGAGTTGTTGGTGACAAAAATGCCCTGCGCACATTTCAGGAGTATACTATGTGCAGTTAAAAAATTAATGATCTTCGGAATTGACTCTTGCGATTCATGATGACGACTTCAAGGGAAAGAAGCTTTCCTTAAAAAGGACGTTCCGTACGTGCCAACATACTGTATTCTTGTCAAAACACAGCACACCGTCCCTAAATGTTACGAGGTTTTCTTAATTTTTAATAACGCGGGGGTTAATATTATAAGCCAACTAGTTTGTTCTTAGGGTTCCGTTTCCAGTTCTTATATCTCTCGTTCTTTCCTCGTCCTTGCGTATATATTTTCTAACTCAACAAGATATCAGATAAATAGAGAATATAATTATTACATAACCGCGCGGTTTTCTAACGACACGTTGAGCACGAGAAGATAAAATCAGTAATGTTCTGTTTGTTATGTAGATATGATGAAACATTCAAACCTAGGACAACAGGTTTTTTTTTCTTTCTTTCTTTTTTTTTTTTTTTCATTTTACATTCTGTAAAAGCACTAAAAAACAGTGGTCGCTTTAACTGAGGTCGAGACTGTAAAAAAATTGTTTTTTCTTACAGAAATTAATGTGACAACCATTTTAACGAAATGCAAAGATGTATGGGATATCGACCAAGTGTGAGGTCAAGATGGCGGGATATTGGCCAAGTTCTTTTTTTGCGTGTTTATGGACCGAGACGGAGTCGAGGTTCATAAACTCGCAAAAAAAGAACGAGGCTAATATCCAGCCATCTTGACCGAACAAGCTTGGTCAATAAAGGATTTATTATATGGATTTCGGGGAAATTTTTCTTGCGGGACACGGAGGGTAGTCCCGAGCGGGCAAGATAGCTCCATCTTGCCCGCTCGGGTAGCCAATCACGGCGCAGGATTTGTTTTATCTTGCCCGCTCGCGGAGCTAGCCATATAATAAAAAGTATTATGCTTCTCAAGAAAATGTTATTCCCTATGTTAAAAAAAAATCAAATGTTAAAAGAAAAATAATTCATGACTAATTATGACGAAATCTTCACTGTATGTATTGTGGAAAATATTCCTGTTTGACTGGCTGTAAAACAACATTTTTTGTATTGAAAAAATTATAGCTCACTAATGGACAATTTTATAACGGAATAATATATCGCATACTCGTACAACGTCAGGGCAGTTCTGTTAGTCGACCGTAGGGCTGCGGCATTTGTTTACTGTCTTCGGGTTGCTGGGTTAAATCTGGTTCAAAAAGTTTCTTTTTTTTTCCTGCGGAGGACAGTCTCAGCAGTTCAGAAGTGGTTGAAGAATCGTTTTTTCTTGTAAATTCATCATTGAGAAGTCGCTTTTACGAAAGAACCAGCACAAATGTTTAAAATCACGGTAACATCAGTTTGCTGAATAAAAAGACAATCAACTAAGAAAAAGACTTGCAGATACGAATAGAGATAAAATCAACAATCGATATTTAAATCTGGTGGGGGTCGAACAGAAGGGCACATACTGGTTTCGTGAAATCTCTCCAGCCTTTAGTTTCTGTCCATAGCACGATCCTAGAGTCTCAAATGTTAGTTATTCGATTAGATTATAATTAATGACCCTAAACAAAATTAACTATAAAAAATTGCGATAAAGTATTTCTAAGCATATTGAGAAAGTTAAAAATTTTGTTAAAAAACGACGACGTTTCGACGTTGAGCTAACGTCATTATCAAGTCAAAATGATAGTTGATAAAAATGTATAAATAGGAAAACAATAGTTCAATGGATGTGGTAAAATGTTTAAAATTAAACAAAGAGTTTAGCACGGATGGAGTCAGTTTGCGTGTTCAAGCTTGGATTCCGTTCCTTTATGCAAAGCGTCTCATAGACGAGGCAATCAAATTTCACTTGGCACTTTCGGAGAATTCGAAACTGGCTTTCTTTGAGGAGGCTTATGTCCCCGTGGGCTTCCAAAAGGTGTTTTCCAATCGCCGAGTTTTTATGTTCAGCAATGCGTTGGTGGAGGTGTCGGGCTGTGTAGCCGACATAATCTGCATCGCACAGATCACATGAAAATAAAGAAACCACGCATTGTTGTTTTACGATCGGAGGCTTGATTTCTTTGGGCTTGAGATCTTGTTCCAGTTTCTTGCTAATAAATACTGGTTGTAGGGTAGTGCCAATCTTGTGGTTGAGATCGCGCATTTGCCTTCTAACCGCGTTAGCTGATGTTTGGTCCTTGAAGGGAAGACTAACTCGCAAGACACGGCCGTCTTCCACTTGTCTTTCACGTACACCCGATGAAAGGTTCAGGATAAATTTGTTAATGGTGGAATTAATGGTCGTTATCGGATAATCAAGTCGAGTAAAGATGGAGCGAAGTCTAGTGCATTCTTGATTGAAAGCTTCAGTTGTAGAAGATAGGGCATATGCACGATGAATCATTGTTTTGAGCAAGCAATGTTTATAGCGTTTATCCGTGTGGCTTTGGAAATGCAACAGCAAGCCAGTGTTAGTCGGTTTTCTGTACACTTGTGTTTCAATATTTGTTCCGTTCTTGATTATTTCCATGCCGATAAAGGGGATCTTGTTATCAACCGGAAGCTCCATCGTAAACGACAGGCTGGGGTGGAGGCCATTAAGGGTAGTCAGAAAATCAACTGCAGCATCAGTGCTGGGCATTTTGGCCAAGGTATCATCAACATATCTCTTGTATAGCGTAGGCATCAAACCATTACGGGTAAGCTTGTCTTCAAGGTGACACATGAAAACATTAGCCATTAGAGGGCCAAGGGGCGAACCCATTGCCACGCCGTCGACTTGCTCATACAGCCGGCCATTAAACTGGAAAAGCTGGTTAGTAGTGGCGATTTCAAGGAGTCTGGCAAGTTGATCCTTTTGCGGGTTAAGGTCATAGGTTTGGTTCAACCAATCTTTGGCAAATGCTTTGTCGACTAAGATGTTGATAGTCTCATTTAAAGGTACGTTTGTGAAAAGGGATGCGACATCGAAAGAAACCAAGATGTCATCATCTCCAATGGGTGAGTTGCGGACTTCTTCAGAGAAACGAATTGTTTTACTGACTATTTATACATTTTTATCAACTATCATTTTGACTTGATAATGACGTTAGCTCAACGTCGAAACGTCGTCGTTTTTTAACAAAATTTTTAACTTTCTCAATATGCTTAGAAATATTTTATCGCAATTTTTTATAGTTAAATGTTTAGAAAAATCGCTTCTTATTCGTAAACAAAATTAATATTCAAAATTCTTTTCTCCCTCCCCCTTAACAATAAATAACGTAAATTTTATTGGTTTGGACTATCTTGTTTGTGCGGTCTGGGTTTGAAATATGACAGTGGGTATTAATTTAGTGATATTTTTTGTAAGCGTGAAGTTTTGAACAGTGATGAAGGTTTGCTTAAGGTGGCTCAAAACAGTTTCCAGCAGTTAGATTTTGATGGGTCATTACAACCACTCTCTATCACATAACGCTACAATCATGGTATCATAAAAACTGCCCGGTCATTGTTGCGTAATCTATACATAGGGTTCAGAACCACCTGAAAGTTTTGAAAATTTAAGGTGGCTCTCAGCCCTATGTGCAGAATTTTTTTAAACTTGAAGTTGCGTCTTATCATGCTTATCAAAATTTAATAGTATAAAAAAACACCGTGCCGTTTTTGAATTATAAGCCCATAAAACTGTAATTAAGGGTATTTTTAGCAAGTCATGCTGTTGCTGTGGCAACCTATTGTGTCACGAAAATGATAAGAACGTGTCCACCAATAATTGGGTAGTTTTTTGATACCATGATTGTAGAATCAAGCGATAAACAGTGCTTAAAACCACCTATCAAAATCTAAGTGTTGGAAACTGTTTTGAGCCTCCTTGAAGGCAACGATTTATCTACATACGTTGGACTACTTTTATTAACATCTGCCTCAAACTAATAATGGCGGAGTGTTCAGTTCATTAATTTTAATGAAGACATGTAACCACTACTTTCAGCTGTTGTGGTGCTGTCAGTGTTTCGTAGGTTTTTACTTTGGTTTTTGTTAACAGTTCTTTACTGTTTTACAATTCTCAAGGGTGATCTTTGAATCCTTTGCCCATCCTGACCCTATGAAGAAAGATAATGTTGCTGGTATTCAGCTGGTTGGAATCATTGCTGCAAATGGCCTATCCCCCATCGCTAGTGATTCCACCATTGATGAGGACAGGTAAGATGTCCAATGTCTGAGACCTTATCTTATTTTAAGACTGTATCACTGTTATTGTGGCAATGACATGTGACATGGACCACTGCATTTTTCAACAGTACTCCATATAAATCTACCATTCAAGGTTTACACTTTTCCTTTCATGGACAAGCCTTGATTTATGGATGAGGTAGACAAAAAGGAGTCCATATTTTTTCGTTTAATTGCATAGTGCACATGGTGTGACTGGTCACTTTTGTGAGCGGTATTCTAGAGTACAGTGTAGTTCCTTAGTACTTGACAAGAATTATTTTTTCTCGGGATCAAGGGGGATAAGCATTTGCTTCGCTTTGTTTTTTCGATCCAAATGATAAGATATTGATCTTTGGAAGCGATTTCTCTTTTTCCTATCAATATATGGTCCTCACGCACCACTTGGTCCATATATCGCGATACAGACTTTGAACAATGCTGTTTCAGATATCCTTTTAATTCCTAGGTTTTACAGCAGTCTTGTCAATAATATGACTTTCAAGTACAAAGACGTTCATGCTGCTGCAGCTGAAGTGATTGGTTTGTTAATGAAGCAGTTGGCAGAAGTACAGAAGGTATAGCGTATTTTGCAATCCAGTTTCTTGTTACCATACTCGAAGATGCATAGATGCATATATGAAATATTTGAGATATGATTGCGCCTTCACAAAATGTGGAAATTAGTTTTTAGAGAACGCTATACATACACCTCAGTATGGTTAACAATGGCCGCACTGGCGTGGGCAACGGAAGGAAAACGCAAGAGAGGAAGACCCAGAGAAACATGGCGTAGGACGGTGGTGAAAGAGCGAATGGCAATGGGTTACTATTCTTGGGTAGAGGCTGGGCTGGTGGCAGCTCACAGAGTGTGTTGGAGAAGTAAATTTCAGGCCCCACTCTCCATACAGAGAAACGGAACTGATGATGAGTTAACAATAGAAATTCCCTCTATGAGATGCGCCTGCGGGGAATCATAATATTTGTATTCATCATCTTGGACTGGATGTTTACTTTGATGAATATAACTACCATGATTCCCTGCAGGCGCGTCTCATAGAGAGAATAAGCCATTACTTCATGTTTTAGGCTTCATTATCAAGTTATAATTTACGCAGGATGTTTAGAGAGCGCAAAAGAAGCGCAAGTGTGTTGTAACTCTATGATGCACAGCTTGAAGCATAAATCAATTGTTTTACAACATTACCAATTGAATTAATTTCTCTGTCGAAGGAAACGTGACTTTGTTCACGCTTAAGTGTCCCCCATTAAAAAGCTGGTAGTGCATGATCTGTGTTTGGTCATGTCTGAACATTATTTTGAAAATATTGCGCGAAAGGATGATTACTTGTGTCCGTTTGCACAAACTTGTCAGAACCTAGAAATCCTTGCACATTGGAATCTGAAATGTTCCGCTTCAAAACGTTGTACTTCCCACTGTTTTCCCCAATTCAAAATCGCAGCCCATAACAAAAGGAAATTTGCGAAAAGAGTACGTCACCCATCCTTTTAATTTGTGGGTGGCATGGGAAAAAATTATACACGCTGTTATACCATTAAACAGATAAAAAGTCAACTCCTCTTTGTCCTGTTACAAAACGCATTCAGGGCAATGAAACAAGCCTTGACTTTAGACTTTTTGCCTGCTGAAGTAAAACGCTTACTTAGGAGCGTTGTTGATTACTTGAATTTTAGGTCGTGGAAGGTCCTCTGCACGACATAGTCAGTCAGAAGCTTGTGGCTTTAGTAAACTCAGCAAAACCAGAGCCAGGCAAGTTTATAACTTGCGTGCACAAACTGCAGCTCAACTATCCTCCCATTGTTGACAGGTAAATGAACATAGTAATACATATACACATCCTGGATGCATGCACTTTACTTGCACAGCACACACGCATATTGCAGTGACAGGGATTTTACTGTAACTGAGTGATTTTTAGTGGGAGGTACAGTTGCCTAAAACAGTCACCCCAAAAAATCTGATCATCGTGCAGTACTCTGGATCGAATGAGAAAGAGTGGAAAGCTTCCAGAGTCATTGCCTTGGGCGAGACATTTTACTCGCACTGTACTTCTCTCCAGCCAGGTTTGTTATGGTCACCTGTAAGGAACACCGGGCATAATGGTGGGAGATACGTATACCATTTCCATGCTTATCCCGGAAACCAGGAAAAACTTCAGCAGTGTGTGCCAGGCCTAACCCTTGCAGTTTAGGCCTCTAGAACCCCAAATCTCTGGCCTTGCCAATTTTTCATCGTCATATATTATCTTTCCTGTAGCGCTAATTGTTTTAAGCAGTGATGAATGGTGTGTATTACACTCCTGTTCTCTGTTTGCCCGTTAAAGGCAGCCAAGACTTCTTAATGGATGCGTTTACTTTTTCCAGCCTCTATGGTTTTGTTTTGTTTTTTTCGGATTTCAAAGACACTCAAAAGCTATGGGGCACTGACGAGTTGGTCAGCCAGCCTTTTTTTAACGGGCACATCAATACGATTACAGAAAAATGGATCAAGATGCTTCGGTATCTTACGTTCACCACAGTCGGACGCATAAACCTCAAAAAACAAAACCTCCATTGGGAAAAAAATAGCTGCCTTTGAGGTGTTGAGGTTATTGTTAAAATGACAATTGCGAAGGAAAATCAATAAATAACAATAGTGAGAATGCTAACCGTAGAATATCAAAAAATTCTCAACCTTCTCTTTTTGAAGATGCACTCACCATTATCGTTCGCGCCAGATCTGTACACCGTGTAGACAACATTTTAATTTATGTTGATGCCTATTTTGGCAAATTACATTTCTAATTGGATAAAGACATAGTTGTATTCCTTAATGCCAAGAGAACATATTGACCTTGATCTTCTCTCAATCTTTGTATTCACTTCAGATTTGTGAGACAGATATTATTCATGTTGCCCTCTGTTCATGGTGATTTCAAAACTTATTGTCTGGAGATTCTTTCTGCAAGAGTGGAGCAAATCCCTAACCTGTTCACAGAGCTGAAGACCACAGGTTTAAAAGATATTTTGGCTCATAGGTAAGGCCAATTGTAGTTTTATAGCTGGTCCTCATAAACATCTTGTTTCAATAAGTAATTGTTTATATCATTTAGACCCTAGTCTTTTGTTCAGTTTTACCTTCTCTGTATATAAATAGGTTGAAACAGTGATATTGGTTTAAACGTCCCAGTTGGTCGTTTCCGGCAATTTCCTGGCTCTTTAGGCGTATGTGTATAACAGTTCTTTCGTTTTGTCCACAGATACGGAATAGTTCTCATATTAGTAGGAAGCTAATAAGGGTATTGAGGAAAAAAGTAAATCACAGTTTTTCTCAAAAGCTTACATTAACTTCCCAGTGCCTAGTATAATTTACTTACCTTTCATACAGCCAGTGCGTCTGAAATTTGAATTGACCAATCAATAATTAGCAGACAGGAAAGGCTGTACAGTACTGACGTCGCATGTTTGTTAACAGGCAGGCATTGAAGTTGAGCCACGTTTCTGACTGGAGATCACACTGAATATTCACGAAAAGTATTTAAGAGTCTCTGTCCATAAAAATGGAAAATAACTCGGCAAGGATCGATAATTCGATTTCGCTCATATTTTTATGGTAGATACGCTAGGGCATGACAAAAACTACTGGATAGTTTTTTTGGCAAAATATCCTTTTATTTCAAAGAAATATGCAAATTACCAAATACCGTTAAAATCGTCATTTGACGAACCATTTTATTAAACAAGTTTGAGAGCCTCGCATGCAAAACCACATCATTCTTCCGTCTTTAAGACACTCAAATATTTCTGTGCAATGTTTAAATGTGTACTGGGTTGATTTTAGGGAATGTTGCGTTGTCTTTTTGGGTGCACAATAATTAAATTTCGCAGACATGTATTTCATTCACTTAAAAGTACTTCGTGAATATAATTAATTTTCACCTTGTGCGAAACTTTCAAATGGACCAAGCTTCTGGTGGTTGAATTGCAAAAGGATGGTCTACAGATTCCTGTAAATATTTCTTTGGGCAAATGATTGTGAGGGACGCGAGAGCTTTTCAAAGTACGTCAAAAATGCAAATATTTGACCATCCGTCGTCAAATTTCAATTTACGGGTTAGACGTATATTTTAGCATGCGCCACATGACTTGACCTATGTTAAGCTGAAATAGACACAGAGCTGATAATTTCGAAATGTTCTTACCTTATTTGCTGTAAAAGGCAGGTCCAAAGCCGATTTGACTTGTTTCTAGTCGATCTCTCACCATTCGTCGCAAATAAAGCATATGTTCGCTTTTGTTTACACAAGGTTAACATCCGATGTACATCGCCTACTGTCAACCTATTATTGGTCGAATACTATGAATCTGTGACCATCTTTCTCCGCATATGAACATCACTGCATCAAAGTCTAAAACGGCTGAGACATTTGTAGATAGTTGCTCGCTTTGCGCTGCGCCAAAATATTGCGTTTGATCGATTGCTGACCATTGCTGATAAGCGTGTCGGCGCAGCACAATCTTACAGCCGTTGTTGTTCGTCACGCAGTGCTGTCACGGCATATGCTGCACATTTTGATCTATTTTGTAGAGTACTCTCAGCATAAGTGAAACAATTTAATCATTGTTCTTCTGTTTTTTCATATATATAATAATATATGTGTATATTTATATAATCATATTCTATAGTGTACGTGGCCTCGGTCCATATCACGTTTGTTGTACGTTCTGATTTTTCAGACAACAGCTGATAAAGCTAGTACCTGTACTCACTAGAATTTTAAGAAAATCGCCATAAAAAAGTTATAGATTAATGAAGCAAGAACTAGCAGAAATAAAAATAGGAAATCACAACGTGTCTAATTCGTGAGAAAAACAGACTAAATTTAATTAGTAATTACGTGAGTAAATAGCCCTGGCCATGCCATTTTGTTTGGCGTATCAGTTGTTTGCTTAGTGGCGAGGCATTGGTATGTAACAGAAAACAGAGGACTGTTGTCAATACAGTCCAAAATTATCGTCAGTAAAATATTGTAAATAAAACACCTATTGACCGGTTACCTCCGCGGCCATCATTTGGTCATTCCGATAAGGGTTTCATTATTGTCTTTACCCCTATTAAGCGGCCACCCAAAATTTAAGAACTTTGTTTTGGAAAGGGCGATGGCAGAGAAGAGTCTGAAATTGAAGGTGCATGACGAGTGATAATTCAAACACACGTCTATCATGATTGTATTGAATTGACTCTATGTTCACCAAGAAATTTATAGCCCGATAGTGAAAAATTAAATATTCAAGGTACACCAACCTCTATTTAAGGTTACAGTATACCTTCAGATCGGCAATTTTCTTCAGATTTGGATTTTTGGTTCAAACTAATGGTCGAAGAGTAATCTCTAATTTCTGAAAACAAAATTGAAAAAAACCTAATATTGGCGGAGAAATGGATGTTTTACGTTATGGCCGGAAGTAAAAGTTCCCTCTTGATTGACAGCCCTATAACGTGTATGCAATCAACCGAGACTACTTTCGCGGGAATATTACCGATATTGATACCACGAATTGGCTGGCTACTCAGTTAATCAGCATTGTTAATCCAAGCATTTTTCGTGTTAGATGTAATTCTATTAAGTTATAAGTAAACATGGACCACGGAAAAGTCCGTTTACCAGTTCGAAAGAGCGAAGAATGAATAAAAATACATCAATGAGTGAAGAAGCGAAAGTTGGCCTCGCGGATGAAGCTACGGACGTATCAAGCGGGCAAAAAGATCGAGTCAAGAGAAGAGAAAGGTTGTGTAAAATTTGGGAACTCGACAGCGATAACAGCGATGTTTACAGTGACTCTTTTGTTGAGTTCGATACCGATGAATCGTCCAACTCATTGAGATCCATTGTAATATTATCCATGCACATTTGCTCTGCCGCGCTTTCTTTTGTTTGTTCTCGTCGCCCAGCTACTCTAACGTTCGTATCCTTTTTCGTCTTCCCCATTTTGCCAAACCAGCTTCAAGAAAAACCCAGCTGCAGAAAAATTATCTCTCCGCCTTGAGCGCATTGCGAAACGCAAGGTTTTTTTTGCAGATTCACGCGTAAATTTCACCGCGAGTTAATGGTAGTAAATTTTCCAAGCGCTGATTGGCTCAGTGATCTGAGAACCCAGTTGAAGGCGTTTGTGGGCGGAGTTAGTTTGCGCAGTACGATATTTTTCTTAGCGCTGTTTTCTCGGATAAATTTTTTCACTTGAAGCAGACACTTTAAAGAGTTACAACTCAAACGGAATTTGTTTGTTTGCCCTCAAATTTGGACAGTAGCTAGATTATCATATAAAAAAGAAAAACGTGTCTGCGAATTGTTTATTTCGAAATATTTTTTCTCCGAGAGCGATTTTTGTACGATCACTTCACATTTTTTTAATCCTATTTCGAAAATGTTCTGTAACTTTTTACTACAATTGAATATGGAAAAACGCAGACACGCTTTTTTAGTGCTTTTTGTCCTGAAACCGAGGAAAAAAATAAATTGGCGAAAAACAAAATTCGCTTTGACTTGTAGCTTCCAAAAGGTGATTAGGACGCTTGCATTTGGTAACCGTGAAAAAATTGGCAATTCATTTTATTTCAAAATTTTTGGTATGGTTTGATAGCCAGCTCTATAAGCTTTAATTTGATATAGGGGCTAAGGTATCTACAGCTTAAACCAGACGCGCTACATCGCTTGGACGCGAGACACCCCTGAAGGTATACGGTAACCTTAAGCGGCTAGCCCCATTAAGCGGTCGCCACCCATTTCCCCGGGGATAGCCCACTGTATTACATGTAAGCCAAAAATAATTGCATAGCGCGAAAAGACCTAGGTATGAGTTTAGCGTTACAGTATTACGCAGGGGCATGTAGGTAGCGGTGGTCGAGTAAAAGATAACAACAGGGGCAATGGTAAATTATTCATTCTTTTCATTTCTTAATTTAATCTCTTCCTACTCAACACGATTACGTGCTCCCAGTGATTGCAAGCCTTACGGAACCTTACGTATCAGGATAGAAATTGTCCCACCCCTACCCCCTAAAATGGGATGACAGAATTGCGTGACGAACAAGGAACCGCTGCAAGCAAGGATTCAAGCCATCAAACCATGATGATCAAACGTAATATTTTGGTGTAGTGCAAAGCAAGCAACTATCTACAAATGACTTAGCCGTTTTTGACTTAGATGCAGTGGTGATCATATGTGTCGAACGAGGGTCACAGATTCATGGTATTCGACCGTTAAATAAGTTGACAGTTGGCGATGTACATCGGACGTTATGTAAACAAAACCAAACTTCTGCTTTATGTGCGAAGAATGGTGATAGAAACACGTCAAATCGGCTTTGGACCTGCCTTTTACAGCCAGTGAGGTTAGAACATTTCGAAATTATCAGCTCTGTGTCTATTTCAACTTAACATAGGTCAAGTCATGTGGCGCATGCTAAAATATACGTCTAACCCGTAAATTGAAATTTGACGACGGATGGTCAAATATTTGCATTTTTGACGTACTTTGAAAAGCTCTCGCGTCGCTCACAATCATTTGCCCAAAGAAATATTTACAGGAATCTGTAGACCATCCTTCTGCAATTCAACCACCAGAAGCTTGGTCCATTTGAAGGTTTCGCACATGGTGAAAATTAATTATATTCACGAAGTACTTTTAAGTGAATGAAATACATGTCTTCGAAATTTAATTATTGTGCACCCAAAAAGACAACGCAACATTCCCTAAAATCAACCCAGTACACATTTAAACATTGCACAGAAATATTTGAGTGTTTTAAAGACGGAAGAATGATGTGGTTTTGCATGCGAGGCTCTCAAACTTGTTTAATAAAATGGTTCGTCAAATGACGATTTTAACGGTATTTGGTAATTTGCATATTTCTTTGAAATAAAAGGATATTTTGCCAAAAAAACTATCCAGTAGTTTTTGTCATGCCCTAGCCTATCTACCATAAGAATATGAGCGAAATCGAATTTTCGACCCTTGCCGCGAAATTAAGAATTTGTCTGATTTTTACGGGCAGGCACTCTTAACATGCCAAAAACCATAACAGATTTAAGCAGATGAAAACTATGAGACATTTTCTGTTTAAGCTTTACATTTGGTCTCAAAACTGGGTCACCCTCAGCCCGCAATGTGCTTGCTGAGTTTCACTAGCTAGGATAATAGCTTTATTACCTACGGAGAAAAGACTATTACAGTATTGCTGTGACTATTATTGTCGGTTTTGTCTGCCGCTGGTATTGCGGGGGCAGTCACTGTATCTAAGGTATCCTCCGACGTAAAAGTATTATTTCGTAGGGATGAAGGAAGTCAGGTTGCAATTCTAAGGATAATCCAGCATCTCCTGAAGAAGATTGCCATTCCAGAACTCCAGTATATTTTTCCATCGGTGACTGCTTTTATCTCTCACCCAAGTGTGTTATGCAGAGAGCTGATGTACGACATACTCATCTGGATATATGACACTTTCAGGTGCAGTCATCATTTGCGTTTTCTTCCAGTGTAATTTCATGTTGAAATTCTAGCAAGTCACAAGGTGTAACTTGTCCACAATGTCTTTAGTGGTCCAATTGCCCATAGTCAACGCTCGATGTTTTCGAATTCTCATTCTCAGTCTTGTCAATTTAAGGAGGGCAGCGTTTTTCTAGTCAAACGTTTGCAGTTGTCTTCCTTCCTTTATCTGGTGTGTTACCCTTGTTGCATGGTAAGTTAGATACTAGCTTAAAACCCAATGGCCTATTTGGCATTTTCGTATTGACTAGAAGACCAACCAATATGGGTATCATCAGATCATTATTCCTTATCATCCTCCATAATTGACTCTAATTTGTAGAAAGAGGGGGTACATTGTACGGAAGGGAATATCTCCTGTGGCCAAGTGATACATTGTATCTTATCTGTCTTATCTGCAGAGCGGATGAAACATTCCAAGCTGAGGACGGTGCAGCAGACATTTTGCGTGTTGCTAAAGATCACCTTCTTCAAGGCCTTGCAGATGATAACAGAGATCTTAAGTGAGATTTCCCTTATTTAAATTTTCTTTCCGCTTGTAACTCGTTACCAAGATATGGTTATGTTAAAAACTGAAACCTTTAAATTCGATTAACTACAAATACACCTTCTAATCAGTAACTAAGATGTATCTATATCTTTTTCTCAGGCTTAGGTTGCGTAACTTTTGGAGTGATGAGACACGACTTCCGGGAACAACACTGGAACGTTTGGTTGAAGTTTTACGAGCCATGTATTCAATTAACACTGAGAGTCAGGTTTGGATATTCACAACTACATTTCTTGTCACATCACATTTACACTGTTTGCAAGGATAATGTCACTAATTACAGAAACGGCCATGTTTTTTGAGAATTAAACTCCACTGATTGATCTGGCTCAAATATAAGAGTTCACAGAAAAAAAAAGATGAGAGATAGAACTTTTTATGGGCTTGTACATCTACCAAGCCTCAGGTATACAGAACTGAGTTTCGTCTTTGCCTCAAACAGTATCTGAGCTACACTACAAATCTGATTCTACACCTGACGTCCCTCAGCCCTGATTATGACCGAATGGTGTTTGAACAGCCTTTGTCTGAGTGTAAATTTGAGGTGAGATATTTATAAAGTTTTGGAATTCTGATTTCTCTGGTTTTAATATGATTTAAGACTCAATTTATCATGATGTCCTATTCTTTTCTGTAGGAGTACCAAATTAACTATTCTTGGCAACAGAGACACTTGACGATGACACCCCTGTTTGCAGCAACACAAGGTTCTTTTGGCTCCGCAATGACGCAGACACAGGAAACTATGTCAGTGGATGGTCCTCCTGGTTTGAGAGCCACACAGAATCTACAGTTTACACCAACTCAGGATCAGGGGAGATCGCAAGCCTTTGACTGGCTCAATCCAAGTCAGGTTCGTAATGAATGAACTTTTGTAGCATAGAGGGCAAAATTACTGAATTCCAATTGGCCGAGACAGAGGGCATTTTTTCTTAATTTTCCCTTCTTTTGAAAGAAAATTTACTTCAAAATGATTGGCTCTCAGGTTGCCAGGTAATGATGAAGAAAAACTGCTTTTCTATTGTTTTCTAACAATGGTGTCTCGTATCGAGAAAGTTGACGATGAATTTATGGCCGAATTAAGGGAAATGAGCGAAATTGGAGGCACTAAAAAACACAGAACCCTAAAAGAACGTTTTTATGAAGTGGACAAGTGCAAAAACCTACAGAAGGATATCAAAACGACCAACGGCCAGTTCTGTCCTTCCGTAATTGATCATCTGCCGTTCTGTTACAACAAAAAAACTACCATTGACGCTATAATAAAGAAAACGAAAGAGAACTGGCCACTTAAAGACGTCTAATCTGAAGCGGTTACCAACCACAGGGCTAAGAGGACTACAGTAAAAAAGAACAGTTAATTTTACATCGGCTACAAACAATATGCCCAAATTTAGAAACAACTGATCTTTAAGAAGTTTTGTAGGCCTCAGTTTTCTTTGATAGCACTTATCAGTTCTGGAACAATCTTTTTTTCGTTTTAAGGGGCCAACTCCATCACAGTCTCCGATCACAGCTTCATCCACCCAGACCCAGTCCTCCTTACTTTTCCGTACTTCCCTGACGAGGGATCGTCGACAGATGCTAAAGCCCGTTCCTAGTGACTTTGGTAGTCAAAAGCTCATGCAGGCACAAGAACCTATGCACCAACCACAAGGTCAGCCCTTAGCAGGTCACTTAGCTTGTGGCCAGCTAGAAGCCTAGGCATATCATAAAATTATCGGCTCACTGCCTGATTGATTGATTGATTGATTGATTGATTGATTGATTGATTGATTGATTGATTGATTGATTGTATTGATTGATTGATTGATTCAAGGAACGATTACTGAATGTACAACCTGAATGATGTACGTTCAGACGTTCATATTGAGTAGCTTTCTATCATTTAAAGGTATCAGGAAGAGCAATTATATATTCTGTTTGGTGGTTTTTCTTTTTCATTAAGCGAGGAATGAAAAAGACGAAATATTAAGACTGAAAAGACGTTTCCTGAAAGAGCAGTCCTATAAAAGTGGTTTCTTTGCTAAAGAGGCTATAAAGAGGAACAGACTCAGAGAAGTACATACTGCATTTTTTTTATTTAATTCTTATTAGCTTACCAGATTTGTTTCAGTTAACGGAGTTTTTCAGATTTATTTCTTGTTTGAAACAAATCAATAGGCCACTTCCGAGTTACCTTTTGCCTCTGTGTCAAAACGGGTCTAAGAGCGAAACCAAGCATATGGAAATGTGTTCCACCTACATGTTCATGGTCATGCAAATCTTACTCATTTTCATAAGGGAGGTATTGCTGGGACACTTGTTTCGAAACAGAGGCACAAGGTAACTCGGAAATGGCCTACACAGTATAGTTAACATCAGCGAGGTTTCACATATTTGTTCTGACCATGCCTTGGTTTATTTCTGGCTTAGCAATCCCTTGAGAGACAAAAAGCTGCTCGTGAAAGCAGTGTGGTGATGTACAGGAAATATCGCACTGGAGACTTGCCAGATATTCAGATCAAATTTTCAGAACTTATCGCCCCCTTGCAAGCAGTGGCACAGGTGAGAGGTAGCTCCAGTGTAGCCAAAACATAGTATAACATA
The DNA here is from genome assembly GCF_042242905.1 of Orbicella faveolata. Classification (NCBI taxonomy): domain Eukaryota; kingdom Metazoa; phylum Cnidaria; class Anthozoa; order Scleractinia; family Merulinidae; genus Orbicella; species Orbicella faveolata. Next base: position 11,889,245 of record NW_028301547.1, on the reverse strand, counting down.
GTATACGAGAGTTAGAATTATATGCTTCCGTCTCCATGACAAGAAATAACTAAGCCAGTGTTCCTTCTAATGCTGCAGTCGCACATTTGTGATGTTTGTATCAAAATCAAAAGTGGATTTTGTTATTGAGGGAATTGTTTCCCAAATTAACCCGCATCACCAAGCAGGAAAAAAGAAAGACACGAAAAAGAACAAAAATCATATTTTTCAAGGCATCTGCAAGAAACAAAAAACTAACAAAAAGGTGCTGAAGGTAAAGGAAATAGCATAGTCGAGTGAAGAGATAACAAAAGAGAAGCTTCTCACGAAGCTTGGAAATGGGCTTGAAAGTCTCAACACATTATGGAGCTAGAAAAGTTATGGAATATTTTTGTTTGCTTATTTGTTGCAGTGTGACAGTACCTTTGCTAAGCAGTTGTTCAGCACTCTGTTTCAAGCGGTATTTTCTCAGATTGAAGAGAAATTACCGGAGAGGGAAGGCGTTAGTGTTACATTGGACGTCAAAAAAGCCATAAATGACCTGATGTCTTCCTCGACGCAATTCTTTCCACCGTTCATTTCAAGTGTTCAGGTTACTACCTTCTTTGAAAGAAAAGAATGTTTCTATTTTGGGTTATCAGTCATAAGTATGCAGCGGGTTTCTTTAATGTATCCGCCACTCTATTAGATCTATACTGCATCAAAATGTAAACATACCCACACATTTTATCTGTAAATTCAATAAAGCACGTACATGATCTTCAACAGTTCCTGCAAGGTTTTCACTGGTTCTCATAACATGCCTAGTAGGATGCAACACACTGCACATTATCTGTATTCTTCATGAAAGGATAACAATAACCCAAATGCCAACTGTATTAACAGTACGTGTTTCCTTTTTTCAGAGCATTTGCTATCACGAAAGGAAACTTTCTGTTGAGCCACTTTCTGTTACCACAGCATGTTTGGCTAGCCTGCAGCAACCTATGGGTAAAATGTTTTTTGCTAAGGAATAAGTTAATGATTAATTTATTTCCATCTAACCATCTATTCATACATTAATTAGTTCGCTTAGTCACTTAGTCACTCTGTCACTCAGTCGCCCAGTTGCTCAGACAGGCAGCCAGGCAGTTAGCCAGCCAGCCAGCCAGTCAGTCAGTCAGTCAGTCAGCCAGTCAGTCACTTAGTCAGTCAGTCAGCCACTTAGTCAGTCAGTCAGTCAGTCAGTCAGTCAGTCAGCCAGCCAGTTAGTTAGTTAGTTAGTTAGTCAGTCGCTAGCCACCAGCAAGCCAGTTAGTCAGTTAGCCAGCCAGTCAGTCAGTCAGTAAGTCAGACATTCAGTTAGTCAGTCAGTCTGACAGTTAGTCAGCCATTCAGTAAGTGCGTTAGTTATTTCTTCTTTTTAAGGCCTCGTATATATAAAATTGTAGTAACCAAGCCTTGGAATACTTTCTCATATGCACTTCTGGGAATTATACTAAAAATATTTAACACTTCTTTCTTTTAAGGTATCGCATGTAGACTGTCACTTATACTACCGATAAGTTTGCAGACTTAAGATATGCAATTACAACATATTATTTTTGAGAGAAATTTTATATTCTCGATTTAACATTTAGAATGCCTAAACTAGGCCTACCTACAAAAATCCGGATCTTTTTTGAGATTTTTAGACGCTAAAAAGATTTTTAAAAGTCTGGAGATTTTTGGAAGAATTTAGCAAGGTCAAGGATTTTTAGAGTTTTTAGAGCCAAAAAAGTCTTTAAAATACGTAAAAAATATTTAGAGATAGGAATTAGATAAATAGTGTTTTTATATGCGCAATACCAAATCGTCCTTTGGAACATCGTAAACATGTGCTAGGAACGGTGCATTGTTTATTTTTCATTCAACTCGTATCACCCGACTGATATGTTGCCAGCCATTTTTTTGTGAAGCCCGGTTGTTGAGGTTAACAGGAAACATGCTTCTGACTTTAAGCGTGAGTTTACGATGATTGCATGTAAGTACATGTAGCAATGGAACTCTGCTGGAAATCACTTACCTCTAGACCGTGTCGGACGTTAAATTGCAAACCAGATGGCAAGCGTGACATTCTGAGGTTTGCCGTCCTCGGGAAAAGTCCATCTTGTGATGTCTATGCACGTACTTAGAGACCGAAACAAAAATTAAGGCTTAGTTAGAGGCAAGCTGTTAAAAAGATGGTAAAAGAATGGCACGCGTAGGGTACGCGTTTTTCTAAAATAAGGATTTTGCTCAAATTTGTCTCATTAGCTTTGCTTCAGGCGACTTGTCCATAAGGTTGTCTATGGTAAAATAAGAGAACAGTAAATAGGTAAAAGGTGTCTGAAACGACCAGGTGTCTTAAGTTGAAAATGACGCCAAGCAATGTAACTAACTTAACTAGCAAAGTTGTCAATGAGTTATCCAGGCGAGGTTATTGTCAATAAAAACTCTTAATATTTAGCATATTGTTTATTGCGAAGGAGAGAGTAATTCATCTGTAATATTTCTTATCCAAGTAGAGTAACAAAAACAAAACATGCCCAAAGTAATGTCTCTCTATACTTCATTGATGTCTACTCCCAACATTTTTTTACATGCTTTACAATGAACATATCAAGGTCCAGGCTTTGCGTATGTGTTAGTTAAGATGCGGAACCCTGACAACAGTGTCCATTGTAGGTATCATGGTGCTTGAGAAACAGTTACTACAGATGGAGGATGATGGTCAGAGTAGCCGTAAACGAGCTAGGTCTTCCGCTTCCCCAACCTCGGAAGTAACCACATCATGGATAGAACTCGCAAAGTTAGTATCTAGGTTAATGTGTGTACACTGTATGTTGTTTAATAGAGCCATTTCAATCACTCACGTGTACTTCGAACGTTTTTATTAAACACTCGCACTCAGGTTTATAAATTAAACCCTCTTCTGTCTTTGCATCGGCCTATAATCTATGACAACCAGCACCCTCAAGTTTCTTTGTTGCTAACAGTAAGATGCTTAACTTACTGCCCTCCAGGTTGTACAGGTCTTTAGGTGACTATGACGTATTGAGAGGTATCTTCACTGGGCACATTGGCACCCAACCCATTACCCAGAAGGCATTGGAAGCAGAAGCGCGAGGGGACTATTCTTTGGCCCTTAAACTCTACAATGAGGTGAGATCAAACAAAGTTAAGGCGTGAAACTACATTTCGTAATTTTTTTTAGTTAGTAAACTAAGGGCTTATTGTTGTTCTGAAGACAGAAATAGTTGGACTGGTATTTGTAAATTTCAGGGTCACGTTATCTACAATCGTCAAATAACTGAACGTACTGAAACAAAATGCATAAGGGAAAGAAACTAAAACAGCAAGAAAAAGTCTTGAACCATCAGATAATTTTTCTTTTTGCAGACTAGGAAAAAGTGAAATTTTGCCCATTTCAAAGAATAGCTTAAAATCTGTCTTGCAGATTGTTATTTTATTTTGCGTGTTTAATCAGAGCCAATTTCTAATTCCTGAAATTTTGAGGTAGGGTCGTATGTCACTATATCCAGTCCTCCCTTGAGTACTCTGTGGTTCATTTTGGCTATTTATTACCCATCGTTCAAGTGTCATGTAAGATGATTAAAGACCAAACAGTAATTTGAGATAGAAAAATTTAAAAGTTGGGCTCTTTAACTCCCTCTTTAGCCACCCTAAGGGGCTAATAGTCAGTAAATATGAACAGCACTTACATACATGGTGGAGTGGAGGAGATTTTGCGTCTAAGGATTGGGAGATTCTTTCTAGAGGGGTCTTATAATTGGATGGAATTTAACAACTTGTTATAGTTTGAATAAGGATCATACTCTTTTGTCCAGACAAGCTCCTCAATAACTTTCCTTTGTTTTCAATTCCTGGACAGGCCATTGGAAAAGACGCTTGGGAAAATGGGCAGCCACTGCAAGAAGAAGAAGATTTGTGGGATGATGCTAGGTTACAGGTATGTAATGGATGTGTTCTCTTAGGCTTAAATGCTTTGTCTTTGAAATGTTTAATTTTATACTACATATCCACGACTGTGTCAAAAAAAGGATAATGGTATTTTAAACCATTGCGATGTTTGAGATGTTGGTATAGTTGCAATGCAGGATGACGGCTGGCCTTTAATGCAGATTCCACAGTGTTGTTGTCGTGAATGTCGAGAAGAATTATGTTACGTAAGGATAAATTTAAACCATGTCTTATTACCAGGTCTTATTACGGTGTTTTACTGATGCAGGATGTGGAAATGGCTTGTTACTTAAATCTAGGCTGTATTGAACTTCTCGTCTTATGCAATTTATGCAATCTTTATAATGTAATATCTCTTTCGTTTCAGTGTCTTGCTAACCTGGCTAGATGGGAGGACTTGGAACAGTGCACAGTTGAAAACATAGACGATACAAATCCTCCCGATCTTGACAAAGTGTGGACCGACACCTTTTTCCAGGTCAGGTTTACAGAGAAAAAAGTGTCATGCGCTCTCTTTTTTTTTTTTTTTTTGGCTCTTGTGAGCAATTGACGTTTGCAGCAGAACAATGCAGTAGCCTTGTGATTCCCCACTCAGTCAAGCACCCAGCTTGTTCAGACAATTGAAAGCCAACAAACGTAGCTGGCAAAGGTACATGCAGTGATAGGGTGTGTATGGGCGTAAGGGGTCGGGAGAGATCTACCTTGAGCTAACATCCCTCCGAGCTAATCCGTAAAGACAGTGTCATGCTTGGTAGACCATGCAACATTCTACTTGTTGTTCGAATCATGCTAATGCATTTGCCTTCCTTTATATAGGAGCACTACCTTCCTTATTTGATAACAAGCAAACTGAAGCTGCAGTGTCAGAGATCTGGTGACATATCATTGAGCACGTTTGTGACCAGAGCAATGCAACATAATGAGAGAGCAGCTTTGTTGCAGGTTAGAATCACTCTCAAGTACTTTTAACAGGAGAACATTTTCTGGCATTGGCCTTCTTGGAAATAATGGATAAGATCTTTTATACATCTGATGAAACAGGGAACCTTTACCTTTAGCTAGTTAAAATTATGAAAAACTGGATCCCTGGACAATGTAGTTTAAGAGCTTCTGCCTGAGAGACCGGGGCACACTTGGAAATGAAGGTTGGCCGATTTTGCTTAAAATTGGTGCACAAAGTCGTTATGTGGACTTATGTAATATGCCAAAGTTTCAGGTTCAACGACCATTTTTTAGCCGAGTTCTGGGTATCAGCCCCTCAGGGGTCCCCAGAGGCTGATTTTTAGTGTAATTTTGGCCACTTTTCATTCTCTCTTTTAGCAACGTACAATTAATTTCAGACAAAACCAAAACCATATTTGTAACGCCCTATCCTTAGGCTTCTATGGGTAAAAACATTAGCTCATGGGAAGTTCTTGTTAGCCTGTGGCTGTGATCACAACTTAGTCCTATTTGAAGCATATGAGGAGCAACCGGAAATGGCCTGTTTTTCAGACCGTATATTTTCCATGCCCATGTTTTGTATCGTGAAGTCTTAGTATCCCTGCAAAGTCCAGCCCTTAGTTTAGTAATGCCAAGAAAAAAATACTAAGGTTGAGGCTTTTTTGCTACGAAACATTTTTAGAGAAGTTACCTACTACGCACTTCCTGTCAAACTCTTAATTACTTCTTAGGAGAGATTTTTAGACACCAGCTGCACAATTAAGAAACAATCAATGATCCCAAAGTAAATTATTTAAAGGAAATATATATTTTCAAACCATAAACTAGAAATTTTCCTACTGACGGATTTGAAACTAAATTTTATGTAGCATTTGTACCCTGTACCCAGGGGACTGGAAGGTGAGGGGAAACTTTATACGTTGATAACAAGAAAAGTAATCAAAATACAATGAAACAAGTTGTTTACTGAGTGTATAAGTTAGGTGGGAAAAGCTGAGAAAAAATCCTTATTTATGGGACTCTGCCTTGTTTCCATGGCAACCTTGCTTTATCAGACATAATTACCCTAGGTTTGACTTTTCTCATCTAATTCTCTGGTTTTTATTGACGTTTTCAAGGTTTCTTGGGACAAACATAGTTTTTTTGCACCTTTTAATTCCTTTATTACCCTTTCTCTTCTCTTTTAATTTTGTTACACCTGGCAAAAACGATATTTTGATTTTATGAAATAGTCATGAAATCCAGACTGGTGGGTTCGATTTGACGGATGTTTTGAAATTTATGACATTCTAACGTCACGTGCTTTCATAGCTGACTATTCACCATGATAAGAATTTTAAGCCGTGAGTTTTTTTCTCCTTTCCCCTGTCAGAAGATCACAAATACCTTGTGATACCGAAGTTTCCGACTTAATTGTGACGCACTCAGAGGTGCTTTTCTTCAAGCTTCCGTCCAATCTCCTCTTTGGTATCGACTCTAAATAAGAATACTATCGTTACGATAGAGATTGCAAGTAAGTAAGCCTCGTGATACAATAGAGGGCCAAATTACTTCCTATTTTCGCCAGGAGATTACATTTTTTGAGCATGACACGCGAAGCGTCTCCACTGTGATTTAATATTGGGCATGTGAAACTACTTAATTCATCTCGAAGCCCTTTCGACTTTTCAAGAGAAACAACATCGAATATGGCGTTGAAAATGTTAGAAATTGAATTGTGAGCAGGTACCGAGTAGACAATTTAAGTTAGAGATATTTTGTTTAAATGTCTATGCAGATGATGATGGAACAACGATCCTTGAACCAGTGGAACGAATTAAAGACATTAAAACGTGTAAAAAAATCTTGGAATGTGCAAAATAAATTTTTGTCTGATGAAAATGCATGCAGTCAGTCTAACCTTGGATACTTATGGTTGCAATCGGTATTACAATGCCGAACGCCTGAAATATGCTATCTGAAACGTCAGTGGTAACCTTCTTTGATTTCTTCAATTTCTTTTTTCTCTTTGATGGAAAGGGTGCTGACATGGCCCACTTTGGTCACGCAAACGAGTGAATTTTCAGCAGTGACGTGGGCAATCTTCTTTAATTCATACTTTAACTTCCATTCAGGGAAATTGTCAACTCTATGGGAAGTGGCCAGTTTATTACCACCAGTGCCCACTTTAATTTGGCCAGCAGGTGGGTAACATCTCGATCTAACGTCGCTAACGGGAGAGTCACAGCAGCCTCTGGCGGCTTGTTATCTCGTGCCCCACATATGCCATCCTCTTTCCAAACGGGACACTGTATAATCATGTTTTCAGTTTTCCAGGAGACTAAATTGTAATAGCCAGACTTTTTCGCTCCTCTGCCTTTCAAGCACACTCAAATGAAACAAATTCACTTAAAGAATGAATAGATTTGATAAATTTAATTAACTGATCGCAGATAATTTCTTTTCTTGTAAATAAACAATCCAGCCGGCAAGATGTCCATGTGCTGGCCATATGTTCATTTCACGGTTGCATTTTATCAAGTTACGACAGACTGAAGTTAACATGTAAGGTAGTAACGCGTTCGGATTCTATACAAAACTGACAACTGCCTAGCGCATAGCACGGTCGCGGCCTAATGGTTGCAGGCTGGACTCCAGATGGAGCGCTCCTGGTTACTAGGGCGTTGTCATGTCGTCTTGGGAAAGGCAATTTTCTTTCACAGTGTCTCTCTCAACCCAGATGTATAAATGGGAGCTGGTGATTATCATCTTGTCCAGGAAGAAGAGCAATAACCAATTTAAGCTTCAGCAGGCATGAGGACTTTCTTACTTTATTTTTTTAAATTTTATTTATTAGGCTTCGGCCTTCTATTACATATCAAGAAAAAGAAAAAGAAAAAGAAGAGGAAGCAAAACAAAACAAAACAAAACAAAACAAAAACAAAAAAACAAAAAAAACAGACAGCAAAACAAAACAAAATGGCCAGGGGAGCCGCTACAGCTTAGCCAATTACAGCGGCCCCCTTAGATATCCCACCTACACTAAGCGTACTGGTCATCCTGGGGATTATCACTTCTTTTTTTATGGAAATCAGAGTTAAGGGCCGGAAATTCTACAGCTAGGGTGCTATAAGCAGTAGTCTTTGAAGGAAAATCCACTCCTCCCCTGTCCTATTTTTGGATATATGCAGTACACCGATTTAGTCTGGATCTGTGCGGACTGAGAAAGCAACAAAAGGAAAATCCCGATAGAGAAAGGGAAAGTGTGCCAATGAGTAATTTTCTGGTAATTTAGTCAGACATTCAGCGACTTGGCGGGGAAAACGGACCGTCTTGGACTTCCCCAATTTATAATACCTAGGCCATTTGCACCGGTGGAGTGGGTATGAATAAATATTCTGTGGCATATCCATTCGTTCTTTAGGTTCTCATGTAAGTTCTATACCTGATCATTCTCTGCAGTATCAAGGAGACAAATCTCGACGAGAAAAAAACTGAATTCCAAGACAATCATAGCCAGCAAACTTCAGATAAGTTGGTGTGTTGTGACCTCGTCACGTACGGTATGAATCAACCTGAATTTTCATTACTCGCAACGATGCAGTCACGATCAATTTATCGCTGGGGCTAAGGTTTTTAATGTTGCTTCACTTTTAATGGATTTATAAGAAAGGGGCGTGCCTCTAAACCTGTAGCCAGGTAAGCATTCATAGTAAGTGAATTTATCCAGACACCTTGCGTAAAGACTGGAATAGTGAGACTGCATTTAATTTTACAATAGCTAGAAATATATGCGAAACTTATTCGAGGTTCAAAGCAATTTTCAAGTGGTGTCATGAGAGACGTTGTGATTGCATTTAGAGTGACTGATAAGTTGTTTTTCTTCAGAAAAGAAGTCCAGCGACTTCATTATCCGTAATTTTCAAGACTTCTCCCACAGAATTTATAACCGTTGCCGGACCAAAACTGATCGGTCCTAAAAAAAATCACATGAAAATTTCTGATTAACGGTAAGTCTTTTCGTTTAGAATTAACTTCAGAGTCTGTAATTCCCGACTTAGAAGAAAAAAGGTATTTATCGAAATCAAATGGCTGATTTTTACAGACACGCTTTGTTGAGACTTAAACCAGAAGTGGCCTGGTTAGTCATCTTCTCGTAAGTTTTTTCTTAGTAAAAAAGCCTCAACCTTAGTATTTTTTTTCTTGGTATTACTAAACTAAAGGCTGAACTTTGCAGGGATACTAAGACTTCACGATATAAAACATGGGCATGGAAAGTATGCGGTCTGAAAAACAGGCCATTTCCGGTTGCTCCTCATATGCTTCAAATAGGACTAAGTTGTGATCACAGCCACAGGCTAACAAGAACTTCCCGTGCGCTAATGTTTTTACCCATAGAAGCCTAAGGATAGGGCGTTACAAATATGGTTTTGGTTTTGTCTGAAATTAATTGTACGTTGCTAAAAGAGAGAATGAAAAGTGGCCAAAATTACACTAAAAATCAGCCTCTGGGGACCCCTGAGGGGCTGATACCCAGAACTCGGCTAAAAAATGGTCGTTGAACCTGAAACTTTGGCATATTACATAAGTCCACATGACGACTTTGTGTACCAATTTTAAGCGAAATCGGCCAACCTTCATTTCCAAGTGTGCCCCGGTCTCTCAGGCAGAAGCTCTTAAGAGCCATCATGGTGTAGGGGCAATTGCACCATGCCTTACAAATATGGTAAGCGTGCGCGTAATTTCCGGGTGGCGTTTTTATTTTATTTAGTTTTCTATATTTGGGGGTGTTTTTAATAAAACGATTATTCAACTCGCCCTTGTTGGATATGAGATAGCCTCTTTGGCTATCTACCATCTCATATCCAACGCGCGCTCTGGGATTAAATATGCAATGACTTCCCTCGACTAACGAATGACGTATTGTTTTTATTTCAGAGTCGTCACAGTGATAGCTTAGCGCTATTGTACGTTCTTCATGATGACTATGACATGGCATCTTACTATGCTGGTAACTATGAACAGAACTTCCTCGCGGTGAGTAATTTTGTCTAGGCTCTCTGATGTAGTATGCAGCTTTATTTTGTCTCTTTTATAAAGTGGAACGTACCATCACGATTTTGTGGATTTACAACACAGAAGGCAAATTACCGAATTCTCACTGGCCCAGACAAAGGGCATTTTTCTTAATTTTCCCTTCTCTAGAAGGAATTACTTGAAAACGGTTACTTGAAAATGACTGCTTTGCTATTGTTTTGTAAACGTCACCGCGTCACGTATCGAGAAAACTGACGATGAATTTATTGAAAGACTTAGGGAAATGAGCGAAAACGTAAACTGACACTAAAAACAGAAAACACTAAAGGAAGCTATGGAAACACCGGGAAAGCGCCAAATTTGAAAGTGAAAAAAGTGAAAGTGAAAAAAATGGCTGAGAGTAGTTTGCTTTGTTAAGCCAAAAACATCATTGAGCAACTTTAAGAAAATGTGAAAAAAAATTCGTTGAAAACTGCACAAACCTGGTTGAATGGGCGATTGAAAGACAACTAAACCCAAAAACTGGAAGAATACGAGCACGGTCCTTTTACCTTGCCATATTTGAAAACCATAAAACAGATCTCTGGTACAAGAAACAGAGGCTCGATGTAAACAGCATCGACAACATGACGAACAGGATTATTTAGAACACACCTCTGAAAACAAGCAAGCAGAAATTAAAGAAACACAGAAACGCAAGCGTTGAGGGGCATTCGATAATCCGAGTGACCGGCCACGCAAGTGAAGTCTCTTATTAACGGCAACGATAAATGAAGCGATAACGAACAATATCAGCTTTCAAACATTATCAGCATGACTCTCCAGCAGTTCTCCTGGTCTACCAATTTAGTCTTTTCCTGCAACGACATCGTGTGAGCTTTCGCCGTGAACACCTTTCACCTGGTTTTGGGGCAGTGCAGTCACAGAGGCCGACTGAGGTTGAACAATTGAAAACAGATTTGCGGACTTTTGCCGCTTTTAAAAACTGAAAATTTAGCTTTCAAGATATTTTCTGAGTTTTTTTACACTTCTTTTTAAATTTCACACTTCTTTTTAAACTTCGCACTTGATTTGCTTGTCACAACATTACTTTTCTGATTGGTTCAAATAAAGCATGCGAGTATTTTGAAGCGTTTTATGTAGTGCGTTTGAGTAATTTTGTCGAGATGATTTTAAATAAAAATCGTATGAACCTGTTCGTACATTTCGTGATTTATGATCACTGGTGATGTTCTGAAAGTGCTCAACTTGCACTTGCGTGCGGCTCGTGCAATTTTGAGAACTTTCAAAACATCACTCGTGCCCATAAATCACGAAATGCACTCGCGTTCAATTACGATTTCCTATACTTATAGCACTGGCAAACGTCACATAAGTACTGAAGTATATAGCCCCTTGAAATAGATATATCACCTATGATTATGATTTGTAAATCTTCATTAATCACGTTGATATACTGTACGACGGAGTGTGTACACGTTTCCAGGACTGGGCAGGACTGGACCCTATGATGTCTGCTAGTCGCTTTGCCAAACTACAGTCATTACAGAAAATGACAGAAATGCAAGAGTTCCTTGAATTTATTGCAAAGGAAGGTCAGTAGTAATACTACTTTATAGCCGTCTCTCCGTATATGAAAAAAACCTGGCTACAGAGCATTGAAACAATTCATAAATCATCTACAATCTGATTTGTAGGACTGCTATTGACACAAGGTGATATCTGAAGCGTCTTTGAACTTCAGAAACAGTGTAATTGATAGAAACACACAAAGAAACAATTAAACCTTTTAATAAAAGCAATAAATATCTCATCATTTCTCAGAGATAAGTATCTCACTCTGGAGCAAATGTACGATGTACATTGGGTTGATTACTTGTTGATTACAGTTTAAATAGAGGACACGACCTAGTTGAAAATTGTTCTACAAATTAGATCCAGGAATATAACAGGAATAATTATAACTAGCACCTCCAAAAAAAAAAAGACAAATAAACAAAGAGCAGTTGTTTAACAGAAAGAACTTCCTTTAACTGGCCATTGAAAGAGTTAAATGCTCCTTTGTGTATTACATGATATAGCTGGAGACTACAATACAGCATGACATATTCATGCTTTCTGTAACGATTAACAATTTACAGAGAACTTCTCAAGTGTGCTGCCGATAGTGTCATTATTGGACAAGTGGTGTTCAAGATTACCTGATCCAAGGCTCCATTCAATCGGTGTTTGGGATGACGTTGTTACCAACAGGTGATCAATTGCTAGCAACATGCATATACTGACTATTTCTCCAGGGCATCCGTAATTTTATGGGTGCAATGAAAATTGTTCGTTTACAATGACTTTTGAAAAAATTACGATAGTTATTTCAAAAATGTTGTAGAAATTCTGCTGGGTGGATAGTAACAAGTCGTGCCCACTAGCTAAGTAACTTAATTGCCTGTAATGCTCTTTAGGTTTTAGCATTTTTCCGTGCATAAATTGTTTTTTTCTTTTTCTGACATTTTATCGTTCCTTTCATATCAGAGATGTATACATGAACAAAATCTTGCGGAAATTTGAGACAGTTGGAGCCGAGGAGAGGTAATCTTTCAGATGTTTTCCCAGTTTCTTTTTAGTCAAGTGCATAAATGCGTGTTTGTGGTATTATTATGCATGGTCGTCCCCGTTCTCCCCCGACCCAAGCGAATCAAAGGGAAAATGTTCCCAACGTTTTTTAACCATGCGCAAAGTCCGAAAAAGCTATATGGTCCAAAGTTTGTCATAGACGAGGGCGCCTGAAATAACCACGGAGCCACCTTGGGTTCGGTCAGGGTAATTGGCGGAAATGAAAAGTATCCTGTGGAAAGAGATGTCCTTGTGCTATCAGAGCTTGTTTAAGCATAGCTGAAGAAGAAGAGTCCGCTTTCAGAAGGGTGTTTTAATGTGGCTCAAAACAGTTTCCAACACTTACTTTGCAGAGGGGAGGGGGGGATTTCAAAGCCACCTTCAATTTTCGAAAATTTAAGGTGGCTCTGAACCCCACCTACAAAATTTTTTTAAACTTTGCCAAAAGTTGCGTCTTATCATGCTTATCAAAAGAGTTGATAATATAAAAAATTTTCACCGTGCCGTTTTTGAATTTTAAACCCCTAAAGCTCTGATTAAGTGTGTTTCTAGGAGGTCATACTGTTGCTATGGTAAGTTATTGTGTCACGAAAGTGATGACAACGTGTTCATCAATGATTGGGCAGTTTTTTGATACCATGATTGTAGCATCAAGTGATAAAGAGTGGTTGTAACGACCCATCAAAATCTAAGTGCTGGAAACTGTTTTGAGCTAACTTAAGGTTATCGTATACCTTCAGATCGGCAATTTTCTTCAAATTTGGATTTTCGGGTCAAAGTAATGGTCGAAGAGTAATCTCTAATTTCTGAAAAAAAAATTGAAAAAAACTAAATATTGGCGGAGAAATGGAGGTTTTACGTTTTGGCCGGAAGTAAAAGTTCCCTCTTGATTGACAGCCCTATAACGGGTATGCAATCAACCGAGAGGACTTTCGCGGGAATATCACCTATATGGATACCACGAATTGGCTGGTTACTCACCTCTACTCAGTTAATCAGCATTGTTAATCCAAGCATTTTTAGTATTAGGTGTAATTCTATTAAGTTATAAGTAAACATGGACCACGGAAAACTCCGTGGACCAGTTCGAAAAAGCGAAAACAGCGAAGAACGAATGAAAAATACATCCCGGAGTGAAGAAGCGAAAATTGGCCTCGCGGATGAAGCTATGGCTATCGTATCAAGCGGGCAAAAAGATCGAGTCAAGAGAAGAGAAAGGTTCTGTAAAAGTTTGGGAATTTGACAGCGATAACAGCGATTTTTACAGTGACTCTTCGTTTGAGTCCGATACCGATGAATCGTCGGACTCTTTGAGATCCATTGGAATATTATCCATGCACATTTGCTCCGCCGCGCTTTCTTTTGTTTGTTTTCTTCGCCCAGCCACTCTAGCGTTTGTATCCTTTTTCGTCTTCCCCATTTTGCCAGATATGCTTCAAGAAAAACCGAGCTACAGAAAAATTATCTCTCCGCCTTGAGCTTATTGCGAAACACAAGGGTGTTTTGGAGATTCGTGCGTAAATTTCACCGCGAGAAGAAACTTTCCAAACGTCGATTGGCTCAGTGATCTGAGAACCCAGTTGTTTGTTTGCGAAGCAAGAGATTTTTTATTAGCGCTGTTTTCTCGAATAAATTTTTTCGCTTGAAGCAGGCACTTAAAAGAGTTACAACTCAAAGGGAATTTCTTCGATTTCCCTCAAATTTGGACAGTAGCTAGATTAACATATAGTAAACAAAAACATGTCTGCGAATTGTTTATTTCGAAATATTTTTGCTACGAGAGCGATTTTTGTACGATCACTTCACATTTTTTAAATCCTATTTCGAAAATGTTCTGTAAGTTTTTACTACAATTGAATATGGCAAAACGCAGACACGCTTTTTTAGTGCTTTTTGTCCTTAAACCGGGGAAAAAATAAATTGGCGAAAAACAAAATTCGCTTTGTCTTGTAGCTTCCAAAAGGATTAGGGCGCTCGCATTTAGTGGTCCTGAAAAAATCGGCAATTCATTTCATTTCAAAATTCTCGGTATAGTTTGATAGCCAGCTCTATAAGCTTGAATTTGATATAGGAGTCTAGGTATCTACCGCTTAAACCGGACGCGCTAGATCGCTTGGACGCGAGACACCCCTGAAGGTATACGGTAACCTTAACTGATGGACAAAGGCATGTGTCACTTTGATCCACAACGTCACTTGGGTTAGCATCGCAAGCAAGTGAATATATAAAATATCATGTAATTATTTGACAAAAATACATGAAAAATATACAACATGAAATGTCGTCGCTGTTGTGATCGCAAGTTTGGCGATGGCGATAAAATAGCCCGGGAAAAAATGTGGCTTAAACGGGATTCGAACCCATTTCATCTGCGATATCGGCGCAGTGTTCTATCAACTCAGAAATCAAGCCAACAGGGAGCTGATTAATTTATGAGAGCGCAGTGTACCCATGGATGGTGAAGACAGGAAAGTGAATATCATACAATGGATAATTAGCATGATATGGTAATTACACAACTTTATTGCAGGTCTGAATTTAATCTTGCGGATATTAAAGACAGATATCTACAGCATAAAGTTCAACTCAAACTGCATTTGGCCAATGCCGCCAAAGAACAGGTATTTTGTTGGTTTAATTTATAGATGAAGTTTACCGGAATTTTTTTTTTTTTGGCCATCATTGCACGATGCATGTCGGCACCTTACCTGTACGCCCTAAAAGTATTGCACTTGCATAATAAGTTCTCTCTGATTTCTGTATGATTCTCTTTTACATCGCGTGGCAACGGTTTCTTTTCTTTTCTTTTTGTGCCAAGAGATGAAAAGAAGAAAACACCGTTCAGTCTCCTCCAAAAAACGCTTAAAATATATCTCGTCTTGTTTTGCAGGCAAACTACCCAGTGGCCAACAAATATCTTAAAGAAGCCCTTATTATGATACGCCAGGTACTGTTAGTATGTTTCTCTTTCATTTGCAATAATGCCGCCAGAAAAAAAAGTTGGAAATGGATTTACATGTTTGTGACACTTAGTAGCTCTCATATCCAGTTCTGTGGAAAAAGCGTGTCCAAAATTGCATAAAAGTGTACGCAACAATGCCGAGAGTAGTCTGCGATTTGTATAATGATAGTTTGATATCAGTATTACCAGGATCCACAATGCCTCCACGGCACAGCGAGGTCATGGAAAGACGGACAATATACAACGTTGCTTATAGATGACGTGACGAAAACCAAAACGATTTTACTTGACCTCGGCTGTTCCACGTAGTTTCAAGTTGTTGGAATTTACTTTCATGTTGTAGCTTTTTCACATGCTCCTTTGTAGAGATGTCTACATTCATCAGTAGTCAGTCTATCTTTCTCACTGCCATTTTATTTTAGGAGGATGACAACTTGCAGATCAGTTGGTCACACACATATGCCAAAGTACATCACAGAAAAACCAAAACATTAACAGCTCTCGAAACTGTGGACACAGCTCTTTTGGTTGCAAAACAGTTAGGTAAGAATCATATTGGTCCTAAACTAAACGTTGTCTTGCGTAACCTCGTGTGAAACGAAGAACAGAAAGTTAAAGAACTTTTCTGTGACTGCTTCCCAGGAATGGAATGTGTTACCTCTTCAGATGAGAAAAGCAGAGTAACTTAGTACTTTTAAAAACTCTCTTTGGAAAATGATTTTTAAAGATCAGCAGTCTCTTAATCATTTTACTTTATAATTATCTTATCGTGTGTTTACATTTACATGTAAATATGCGAATCATAATAATAAAAGTTGTTGTTGTTGATTTATGTCATAGTTTTAGAGATTTTTAGTGACTTTTAACCGTGCAAATCTTAATTCTAGTATATTTATTATCCTGTATGAGGGCCACTATAGTTAATTAGTATGCACATACTACAATCGTGGACAAAAGTCCTTGGGACACTTATGTAATGTAACGGATTATCTGTGTTTTAGAACTGAAGTATGAAGAAAACGCTGCTATATCCTTTATAAACGGGTTGCTGTCCCCCCTCCCCACCCAACACAATGTTGAAAATCAGTTGAAATTGCACGTACTAGTTGTCAACATTGTATGGGGGGTGTGGGGCGAGGTTCGGCAGGTGAAGTTGTATTCGCGTCTGGCGTGTACGCAAAAGCGCCAAAAGTGCAAATTTGTCCCAAGACTTTTGTCCATGATTGTACTTTGTGTTACCCTCGTTAAATAAGGACTTTACTTACTTACCGTAAATCCTCGAATTAGCGCCCGGGGCGCTTATTTCAAATTTAGGAGAAGAAGGGGGGCTCTTATTCGAGGGAGGGGGGAGCGCTTATTGAATTTTTTGCAAATCGTGGCCCGACATGGTCATTTTTTAATACATCATCTGCGCGTAACCACCAACATAAGCTGTTTGTTGAGATAAAAAGCTGATCCTAAAGTTTAAATCGCGGCACCGTTAGTACTTAACGTGTTCAACGTGTTCACTTAACGTGTTCACAAACTGAAACAATGTACAAATCTAATACTACATGACGAAAACTATACATCCTTTGTTGTCTCACTAGTAGGGGAGGGGGGGCGCTTATTTTAAATTTCGGCCGATAGGAGGAGTGCTTATTCGGGGGGGGGGCGTTAATTCGAGAATTTACGGTACTTGTTTGCTAAGGAATTAACTCACATTGTTTTTAATATTTGCCAGACAAATTTAGTGCCAGCAAAATATTGGAAAGTGAGCCACTGAGAGGCCTCAAGCATCACACTCTTAGGAGCAACACATTTGACATTTTGACCAAAGCACTCTCCACAGACGGTAGAGAGTGAAAATAGCCGTTTGTTTAATTCGTTTTATTTCGTTTTCATTTGCTAAATCTGTAAGTTGAAATCTCAGTTGTGATTATTGTGTCTTTCCCTCTGTGCAGGAGGGGTGGTGTTTACTACCTTGGATACTAAGAAGAAAGTTGAATTAGCTAAACTTTGTGGAGTCAACGCTTCTGATTCTTCTAAAAAGGTAATCTTTGTACACTCCTGTTTAATCACAAAGGTTGTCCTTTCTATGGCTAGATTTCCTAGACTTGCAAGCTAATGGTGGGGTATTGAATTCTATATACAGATTGTAAGTCAGCTGATGACACGCTCGTTTGTATCGCTGCAGTCTGCTATTAAAGCCGCTAAAAGTACTGAAGAGAAATGCAAAAGGCCCGCGGCGAGGTATGTCTAGTGACTAAAAATTATTTACTAGAAAAAGGTAGGTAGAATTTAGCGCTTGTATTTTTCTGGACATCTGTGGGTTGCGGTTTTTCCTGTAAGATTCTATTCAGCTAGATTGTATGCTCCATGTGGTGTTATATTCAAATTCAAATTCGTTACGAGAAAAAAAGTATTAATTTTATAAGTTACAGACGTGAATGTGAAAAGTAAAAGTATCACATTTGCTGCTTGAACGTGTTGTCTAATTTACATTAAACAAAAACACCACTGTAAAATTGACAGCTGTCCTGACTAATTATTATTATAAGTTACTTTTGTGCCTGGAATTTACGTGCACGAGTGTCAATCACACACTGCTAAGATTATGACTTAATCAAGGTATCTGTCCGTTAATACTTGTTAAGAGGCAACGCCCAAGCTGACTACCATAGTCAGTACGAACAAGTAGAGAACAGTGTTGGGGCTCTGCATGAGAACTAGTTGTTAATGATGTACATTACACTCTGTTCTATCTGAGACTGTCTTTCTGGTTTCTTCCTTTCTCTCATAATAGCAGTGGCATTGTTCAAGCTACCATGGCAATGGTCAATTTCTGTGATAATTGTCTTAAGAAGAAAGAAGAAGGTCAGTTGTCACGGGTCATAAATTCACATGCACTTGGAAACAGTTATTTGTAGAGGTTGCGACCCTCAGCTCTAAAAAGCTACATTGTCAATTCAACGCATAATTGCTAGTTACATCAAAGCAATTTTCAGTTGGGGTGTTTGTGAATAAAATGCTGTATTAAAGTTGTGTTATTGACGTATGTGTAATCTCAATGACCATTAAAAGTGGCTTTACATCTAACGGTTTGTTTCTTTTTGAGTAACTTCATTTTGCTTGACAGAACTCTGCAAGAGGATATTTGTATGTTTTGACACTGGCGTTTCTTTTGTCACCTTGTAGATGCTGGTCCACCTATAGAGGTCGACACAAAGGTTTGTAATGTTTCTTTTTTCGTTTCATTTGTATATATAATATTCTAGTTTGTAACAGCTTGTTTCATATGGCGTTTAAAACCGCCAAATGCAATTTTTTTTTGGTAAAATAGAACAACTTTGGTAGCAACTGTTCTAGCACGTTAAATCATACCTTTGACGATTTTCGCGATTGTAAATAAATCGCGAAATTGAAGACTCGCGAATAAAAATCCTCGCGAAATATAACACCATACAGAAAATTCAAATGGCAGAAAAAAGTGGTTAACATATAATAACAACAACATATACAGGATATGTATCGACAAATGCACCAACTCAGTATTAACTGGTTTTTACTGGTAAGTTCCTTTTGTTATCTTCTGTTGTGAAATAACGTTATGCCTTTTGCTTGTTCCAGTTTACCTCAAAAGTTAATTTTTAAAAATGCGTTTTGCTTGTTCCGGTTTATCTAGAAATTTTAAAAAGTTTAGACTTCTGAAAAATAAAATGAAACTGAGAACACTTGAATCGCGAAATTTAATGCCCTTTTTTCCGTATTTGCCTATTGAAATCGCGAAAATAAAACCCCGCGAAATACTGTCTCGCCAAATTCTCGAAATTAAGTACCAATAAGGTAAAAGATAACTTTTCGTCAATTCAATTTAAACACTGATTGCTCTGGCCATGTTGTACGTCTTTTCTGCACAAACATGGCAGACTTTCTGGCAATATGGCAGTGGTAGTTAATGAAGTGTTATTACTTATTATATGGGTGAACTGGTGCGCGATGAAAAGGAGAAATCTGATTGGTCCCCTTATATGTGAAAGACATAAACTGTGATTGAAGCTTCTGATCTTTACAGTTTAACACACTACGACTTTCCTAGCAATTGCTAACACCCTGCGACGACGTCATAAAAGTATGATGCGTAATGTAATCTTTTCACTGTGATGTTCGGAAAGGTAATATGACATCGGCTCAGGTGTTTGAAATGCCTTATTGACCGAAAATAAGTTTAGGAGAAAATCTTGAAAACCGTTGCTTTAGGAACGGTTTTTACACGACTAAATTTGCCCGGAGGTCCAAGGACCAAATCTGTTATGGCGTTTCTTCAATTTTTTAACCTTGGAAAATTGCATGGCTATTTTTCAACTTATCGGTATGGGGGGCTTTGCCCGGCTTTCTCTCAACCTTTTTGTGAATCGGCTGACTAATGTAAAAGCTTCCGCAGTCGCTTGCGCACTGAGGTCGTACTGAAGTCTTAAAGGTGAAACGATTTCCTCACCAAGTGATTTGTTTGTTATTAGCAATGTTTCTCATTTGTTCTTTGCATAGTTCATTCCGGTTTTTTATTTAGTATGTATGTCTTTTTTATACTTTTGTTTAGTTATGTATCGAATTGAGTGAGATCATGCGCATAATAAAGAAATGTTTCAAAAAACTTTTTATATAGTGAATGTGGATCAATGGTTGATTACACTGAGAGTTCAAACAACTTACTTCACGCATGTCAAGCCTTACGCCGGCGATATAATAAATTGTCCTTATTTGTAATAGCTTTTCCTTTGTCTTTATAGTTATTTCCTGGTATTGTTGTGCGGTACATGTTAAAAGCCATGTGTTACAGTTCTGATGAGGCTCGTCAAAAGTTTCCCAGACTTCTTCAAATAGTTGAGCTGTATCCTGACACTCTTGAAGCCTTTATCAAGAAAGTAAGTTCATCTATTTTATAGCCTGCAAACGTTTACAAACAGAGCGTTAATGAATATCTATGAAAAAAACTGGGTATAAATGTTTCCCTTTTTAAACAAATTAAGAGTCGTTTTATCGACAATTCTTGATATCACTTGAGTGAGTTTGAAACCTTTGGATGCACGTTCACTGCCAATAACACGTTTGAAGGAACTTCTTCATGTTGCGATGGCAAGAGGTAGGATTTGGCTTCAGTCCTCCTCTATTTGCCTGAACGTTTTGTTATCTGATTTATGCCTTAAACTGATGTACAGAAGAAAACGGTTATCTTTTTTCTAACGTACATTTTAATATTGAATACGTCAACGTATTTCTTTTTTTTAAGTGAATGAGGGGAGTTGGTGGGGAAGGCCTTCAAAACAGTTAAAGTCAGTCTAAGTACGTAAAAATGGCCCCCTCAAACGACTTCGCAAACGGCAAACGGTACTCCTCGATTTCTACCTTTCAGTTCGCGTTCGACGTTTATCTAAAGGTGTCCAATATTTAATGCTAGTGGAACATTTCAGTACACTTCGGCGGTGTACCAGTCGAGTTTGGTTAGTCATGGTTTGTATTGTGGCGACACGCATTTGAGCCCAAATAGCCCAAGCAAGAGATTTGGCTAGACCAAACGAGCCTGATATACCGCTGAAGCGTCCCGAAGAGGTGCAGTTTAGTCTGATAGGTGGGGGAGGAAGAAAAGATTTTCGACATAGGAACACTTCACGTAAAAATAACCCTGACGTTTTATCATCTGAGTGTTTTGTACCTTTTTAAAGGCGGCAGATGTTCCATCCTGGATGTTCATTGGCTGGATCAATCAGATGGTAGCCATTTTGGACAAGCGGGAAGGGAAAGCAGTGCATGGTATTTTACAGGAATTAACGCGATCCTATCCTCAGGTAAGTAACGTGCTTGCCGCTGACGTTTTCGTCTGGCAAATGGTATAGTAAAGGATGTTCTTTGCGAGAGTACGATAAATACCTTCGGTTGATGTAATTTCGCAGTAAAGGCAGTCACGAGACCAAACGTTTTGAGTCGTTTCTCTGATTTCAAGTATGCACCGCTTTCAACTTGAGGAAACTAGAGAGGTTTCAGGGTAACAAAACGCACCAAAGGAGTAGTAATAAGGCCGAAAGAAACACGATTGAGGACGATGCTATTAAAGTAGACTGTGATTACGAACAACAAAATTGAGAAAAGGCTTTTATTTTATCAAGACAAGTCATCCGTGATGAAGGTCTACAGAAAATATTTCTGAATGTCTGCTGTTATTTGAATGTTGTGAAAGGACATGTGATGAAAACTAGTCAGGTTGACAACAGGTTGAATTTGTACGGCTTGCTCGGTTACTAAGTTTAAAATGCTAAGTTAGCTTGCTATCGTCCTGAGATCTTAATTGAGTGTTGCCCGATGATTATTTTTGATATGGTTGTATTACGACACTGAGCGTGTCCTCTTTATTTTAGGCTTTGTGGTATCCATTCAAGATAAGTAGTGAAGAGTTTGTGTTTGAAGACAGTGATGATGGAAAAGCCAATCAAGAGACTGTCAAGGGGTAACGTGTAATATTTATTTTGGATTGGTATTCGGGCATTCTCATCATACGCACGCTGAATTGAAATACTAAATCAACTCTTGTATATCAGATGGAACCCAGCGTGATTTTCAGCTGTTTGCAAAGACATGAGGAGTAAAATTCAACTTAAAGAGACGAAAACTAAAAAACAGGGATAGCATGTATTCCTCGAAGCGCATGACCGAAGCGCGAGGTAAAGCAGCAAAGTAACAAAAACTTGTAAACATCACGGTGTAAACTTTCTATTAAGTTCGTTGTGTAGCTACTGGACAGTTTACAAGAAAAAGGGTCTGTGATTTATTGGCCAAACATTTGAGTGATTAGCTCAAATATGTTACCTAGCTTTGTCTTATCTGTTGGGATAAAATTGCAGGCTTCAGGTGGCACTGGATAATCCATTATTGAATAACTTTATTGCCGCGTTAGAGCAACTCAGCAACCCAGAAATGGTGTTTAAGGTTTGTTTTATACACACAACTTTTTGCTAATTTTTCATATCATGACTGTGCTGTATGTTCATTTTGTCTTCTTTGTTTTTTTCCTAAGTTTGCTATTAAAGTTTGGGATTTCTTAAAAATTGATATTCATTTATAAAAGGAATGACGTTATTAGCGGGCCATTTTTCGGTGTAATTGACATGTACACCATGGGTGAACCCGGTAACCCTGGACAAATGGTGATGGAAAATACGTAAAAACTTGAAATCATGTCCGTAACGACTACAGAATAGGTGTCGGCACCAGCCTTCCCCCGTTCAATGTTGGAAAATAGTAAAATGTAAAATTTGTGCTAAATTAAAAGCAGAAAGGTCTCTGATGAGTCCCTTGGCCGGGACGAAACGAGCTGCGTAAGTCTAGCCACGAACAATGTATTATCACAAATTAAAAGCGTTTTCCTAATCTTGCTCAGGGGTGGAGATGGGCAGAGTGCGTGGAAAATGACGTTTTCTACCAGTTGTGCTCAGAGTTGTCTTCCGTCTTTTGCTTTCAAAACGCATGTATAGCTAGTTATGTTCTGTTTGTGTTTTAACAGGACTGGTGTGATGGGCCCATGAGACAGTTGTTAGAGGACAAGGACAAGAGAAGCAATTTACAAGCCATCAAAGAATGCTTCGGCGACATGTTTCGGCGCCTAATGGATAGTAGCTCTCAAACTCAAGGGAATGAGTTTGGACCGTTTAGAAAAAGATTTGCTAAGGTAAAGAGAAAGTGACAGTATACTGTATATGTAAAACGTAATACGAGGTAAATTATTATCCCCTCCAGCCTCATTTCTTTTTTACGGAAAAATGTACTCTCGATTCATCAATGTAACAATAGAGTTGATATTTGCGGGAGTAAAACTGTTTTTGCCCATAGCTTATTTTGAATCTTCAAGTTGCACTGCCTCAACTTTGAACAAACTGTCACTTTTTGGGCTCATTTGTTCCGCAAGTCTTTCAGTATCTCATATATTGCGCCTTAATCCACAAGAGCTCTGCTTCAAAACAATCTGCATTGCTTCTACACCAACTCGCATGACATTTAATTTACTATTCCTCAGATTTTAATGCCTTCACTGGCCCTTACTCTTACATGTTCTGGTTACTTTCAGTCAGCACAGCAATCACTACTTAGAAGATAACCTAGATTCACCGTGATACTGTACTTATTTCGAGCTCACTTTTACGTAAATTGTTGCGTAAGAAACAGGCTACAGTTCAACCATCTCGTGTGAAAGTCTGAATACGAAACTTTAATTTACTATAATTTTATTGGGCATATTGGGGTGTATTTTGCGGACTAAAATGGATAATTCAGCGGGCATAATTAACAAATGGTAAACGCCACAGCGTGCACTATTGAGTTATGGATGCACGCGGGAGGTTGCTAAGCACGAAAGAAGCATAAGAGTCGCACTCGGCTATCGCCTCGTGCGACTCTAGCTTCTTGAGTGCTTAGCAAACCTCCCAAGTGCATCCATAACTCAATAGTGCACGCTATGGCGTTTACCATTTGTTTTATAACATAACATTGAGACATTGGAACAACAGAAGTCCTTTTATTGAGCCACATCACAAAAAAATGTTCGTGTAGTCTTACATGACAAGAGAAAACAAGCGCGCGAAAATTCATTCATGACAACCGACTGTACACCAGTAACTCGATAAAGTTTCATCTTCAGACAACTGTGAAGACAGTTTCGCATTTCTGGCAGAAGAACGTCGGCCATTACTTTGGAAACAATGTCTGTCAAAAGATTTGCTTTGTAAACATTAGCACACACGTCAGCAGCGTACACCAATGGGCAAATAGTAGACGCTAAATTAACGAATCAGAGCGCGCGCTTTGCTTTAGTTATGTTATAAACATGTTTGCGCCGTTGTCTTGTTTAAACTCCGTTTCACTTTTGTGGCTGCGCTGCATACATACATAAAACTTTATGTAGTTCAGGTGCTGATCACCGCTGGAGCCAATATAGTGCTCTACAATGAAGGAGCTGTTATAACGAATTATGTTGAGAGATTACTCAGATCTTGAGTACATGGAAACTAGTGCGTATATGGAAACTAACTGATGAGTGGACTAACTTTATGTTAGCCCACGAAACAGAGCTGTATTAAACTCCATATGTACTCAAGATCTGAATAGTCTCTCAACATAATTCGTTAAAACTTTATGTATGTATGTAGAGCTGTTACTTCTGCAGCTGCAGAGCTATTACTTTTTAACTTTCGTAAGGATAAAACAGTTGCCGAAGAAGCAAATTCTCAGTCTTCTCAGCTAGATGAATAAAATATAAACAAGCTCGAAGAAGAATCCAAGCCCCAAAACACGAAAAAAAAACTTTTTGTCGTATGGAAAAGTTTATTGGTGGTTGGTGGAATCGATTGCAAACTGCATTCAGTAAGCTCGACAGAATTGTGAAATGAAGTGAAGCTCCATGCTCGATGACGAAGTGAATGTAAGCTTGTTTTTGTCTGCGAAGCGCTCAGTTCAGTTTGAGAAATTTGAAGCACAACAGTCATCGTTCATTTTGGATTTGTGTTTTAGGAAAACTCGGGCGAAGAATCCAAATGGCTATCGTGACGTCATCAATTTCGAAAAGCTCAATTTTCAAAATGTCCACTCTAAAACGCAAAGCCAGCGTTTTCAAATTCCTCCCTGTGACTGAGTGGGTTCACTTGGCTTCCAAGTACTCAGAACTCAGCTTGAAAGCGGCAAAACTATGTTTTCCACACTGCAACTGTCTCCTTGCGTAAACGTGAGCAATGCATCACGACTCTGTCAAATGATACATGACAAAGGCTTCGTCTCATGTACTCTTCTTTACAACCTTTTTCTTTCATTGACCGAGCTACTTAATGAGGACTTACACTTCCATAAATTAGAGAATATCTGTATTGATCATTCCTGCTGACTGCGATTTACAGGATTTTGCAAGTGAAGTTCAGAAGTTGTTTGGAAAGGAAGGCGAAAAACTTAAAGATGTTAAGCTCACTGTAAGTGTACATCAATATTCAGTTTGCGGCTTACTCTGTAATCTTTTTGTGATGATGTGTTCCTCCTATGATTCTTCGCTCTGGAAGATATACTGAAATCAGTGTTAACTTAATCGTCTGGAGCAAATACTCTCGAAACGGATGCTGGACGGATGGAAAATAGGCGAAGCAGGCAGAGAGTTGTTAATCTGTAAACCTTTCATTGCTTGCAATTTTGTGTGTTGTGTGATCGAGGGTCTCTTTTTGCATGGTTCCTTTAAGTCTGAACAAAAGTTGTTCTTCAAAATTGAAACGATTTGAATTAACTTTATTGAGACCACACTTGTTGACAATTTTGAACGTAAGAACAGTCTCTTTGATCTTTATAACTGTATAATGAAGTAACGATGTTTTGTTTTTCGCCTATCAAGCACTTTTTAAATTGGTGTAAAGAAATTCAGGGGAAGATGGCAGCGTACAGGGCCCGCGTCTCTCCTCCGGGAAATCTGAAAGAGTACTCTCCTTGGTTATTTCGTTTTCAGTCAAGTGAATACACGCACACATTAGAGATTCCAGGTAAATGACGCATGTCGTATTAATCTTGATCTTTAGAAATAAAACATGGAATGTTTCACCCAAGGAATGGAATAAAGCAGTCGAAAAACTCCTAAACATCTTTAAGTACATTGGACTAAAAAGGCTCAAAGTCTTCCAGATGGAAGTGAAGACAGCTGTGAATTGATTTGGTGTGTTATGGTGTAGCCATAGTTTATATAATGTCGTTAATGTTATGATTATTTAGCAGCTGTTGTTTATTATGAATTAAAGCTAAGTGGATTCCTTGTAAATTTTAATGCTTTTTTGTCAGGTCAGTACACCGGAAGGACAAAGCCACTCCCAGAATATCACGTTAAGATCGCCGGATTTGATGAAAGGGTACGAAACTGTTTCAGTATAAGTCACTTGTTGTTTCGACGTGGAAATGCATTATTGTGGTTAATTCCTAGATTTATTTATCTAGGTTTCTTGTTTATAGAGTAACCGCATTAATAAGGTTACTCAGTCAAGATAAAGAGATTTTCTCTTTGCCAGCTTTTATATGTTCTTGGCTTTCAGGTGTTGGTATTGAGTTCAATACGAAAGCCTAAGAGGCTTATCATTCGAGGAGATGACGAAAAAGATCACATGTTTCTAGTCAAAGGAGGAGAGGACTTGAGACTGGATCAGAGAATTGAGCAAGTGAGCGAGAGACTTGAGTCTAGCCTGTGTTACAGCCGCCCTCCCTGAAAGAAC